>NC_092388.1:22128198-22431228 GCF_030028105.1 Mobula birostris
GTGTTTTGAAATGCCTGCTGAATATAGTCCATGTCTCAAAACATGCAGGAGAGTTGAGATAACTGCAGCCTGGTCGGCCCATGTTCTATGTACAGGGTTTGAGGTTTTGATCTTTAAGCACCATTTTCATCAGTCAGCCAAAGGCCGTGCAGAAAAGACAGAGAAGTTCAGATCCATGGCTGTCATTATCTTGCAAGCTGTTCCTGAGGTCCACATTTTCCAATCTCTTTATTGTTGGAGGTTTGTTTTGTATAAAGGAGCCATTTTTCAAGGATAATTGTTTGGTAGTTGTTTATGAGCAGTTTTATCAAATCAACCAAAGGGTATTAGTGAAGCATGGTCTATATCCATCCATATTGACCAGAAAACACCAGTTTAATAAGTGATTAATGATTTAGCAATAAAACTAATTAATCATAAATAACATGTTATGTTTATGATATATCATCCAGATCTCAGGTTAATTAAATATATTTCAAAGTTCATGTTATATTTTGACTCATCTTGAATTACATTTATTAATTTGACATTTAAGTGTTTGGAAATTTAGTTCTTTCTATCCAGCTAGTTAAATCTCCTTCATTTAGCCAGCTAGAACGATAACTGTTACACTATGTTTCTCATGGAAATCAGAGCTAGGCTGTAAAGTTATTACAGTTGTCTGTTCTGCTCACACAGAATACTAGAGAGAACATAGAATGGAACAGACATGCACAGGAATTGGCACTTCATCCCACAATGTTTTGCTGAACTAATTAAATTAAAAATCAAATGCCCAATTAAACTAATCCCTTTTGCCGACATAATATCCATATCTTTCCATGTATTACATATTCACCTGCCTATCTATGAGTCTTCTGAACACCCTTATTGTATGTACCTCCACCTCTACCTCAGGCAGGACATTCCAGGCACCTGCCATTCTGCGTAGAAAGTCTTGCCCTGCACATCTCCTTTGAACTTACCCCTCTCACCTTAAATGCATAACCTCTGGTGTTAAGATATTTCAACCCTGGGTAAAAAAGACACTGGCTGTATTCCCCTATGTCTCTTATAAACGTCTATCTAATCTTACACTAATGATATCCCATTCTTTATGTTGAAGAACAGGGTATTTCATCCCACTGTCATGGTTGATGTCGATCATTCAATTGAAATTACTGATAGATTATTGGAACATTTTACTGTGCAATTTGTCGGAGTTTGTTGTGAGCAAATTGTTATGTTTCCTACATTGCAAAGCTGATACAAATGTATTTCTGCCTAGCATCTTTCTCCTTCAATGCCCTATAACCACTGAAAATAAACTGATCATCTTTACATTACTCAAAGATTCAAAGACTCAAAGTACATTTATTATCAAAATATGTATGCAATATACAACTCTGAGATCCGTCTCCCCGCAGAGAGCCGCGAAACACAGAAGTAACATAGAACTCCATCTTTTCATCACTTCAATGTGTAATGCCAGTACCTGTGCGCTGTACATTATAGGCCCCACAATAAACTGTTCCAATGTTATATGGGGATGTCGTTTGTTGAAAGAAATGTGCATCCCAGTACTCACAAATCCTTGGGTATAGTCGGGACATTGTGGTTAATTTTAAAGTCGGGTTGGGGTTGGATAAGTTATTAACATTTGAAAATTCTTGTTAAAATCCATCTCTATCCTAGCCACTTGAGGCAAGACAAGCTATAGGTTAGCAATCCCATCCCATTTCAAATTAAATAGAAATATAGGAGCAGGAGTTGGCTACTGTTCCCCTCAAGTCTGATCTGCCATATATATGATCATACATGTGATCCATATCCTCACCTTTACGTCATCTCCCATAGCAACTCCAGTGAAAAATATGTATCTCAACATTTTGGATTGAAAATGAACAATTGTCTCCACATCAAATTGTTTATTTGGAGGAGACTTCCATTCTTCTGCTTCTCCTCTTTGTGGACACATGCTTTCTACCAACTCCTGGAAGTTCTTGTCATTTTCTACCTTACTGCACAACCAGCAGACATAGTTTCTCGCTAACTATCCCAGTCACATATAAAGCAGCCTTAATTGCTAGATTACTGCATAAACATTCAATGCTCAATTTCATCCAAGGAAAGATTCAACAATCAAAAATATTATCACTGGAAGGCATTGCCAGTGATTGTGCTCACGTATGTCATTTAACATTGCAGAGTGGCAATCAAGGTAATTCCCATAAGAAGCCAGAAAATCTCCACTAATATTGTTTAGCTCTGACATTTAATCTATGGAGTTAATCACAAACTTCAGGACTGAACTACCCTCATTGTACATAAGGTGAGCCCAATAAAAAAAAGCCAAGAGTTGTTGAGCTTTGGGAAGTTTCCCACTAAAAGCTGTTATGAAGTGCAGGTTATTTCTGACAATGATTAAGCAGCCTGCTCTTTACAACATCCTGCTGAGACCAAGTCTGATCCTGTCGTACTAAAATTTATATAAGGAGGAATATAAATACTCATCTAATCTGTCCAAGTGTATAAATTCTCCACAGGAACGAAAATAAGAAATGAAAATGGCTAGCTTTGGTGTTTCCTGTACATAAGTGTTACATAAACTTCCAGCTGAAATACCCTGAAAGAAGATAAGTGTTACTTGATTCTACATTTGCCTTACACATAACATGAATGGTGCCCATTGTAGATATCAGAAGCATTATATTTGGTACTGCAAAGTGAGTGATGTACAAACCAACTGGAGTTATTTTAAATACTGAAAAGTCAGTGTTTGGATTGGTGGTTGTGCAAAGGTTTGGCAAAGCTAAGGCTAGTAAAGAGCCAACTGTTCAGAGACTGAAGGCAGCTTTTTAATTTAAGGTTTTTGGTTTGGTGTGAAATACAGTTTAAAAAATACTTAAGTGTGAGTCAGCTTCCCTAACCTTCAGTATAAAACATACTAAGGATTGAGGGTATAAATCATAAAATCACTCTTTAAGTTGAAAATTGTACTTTCAGTTTTGGCTTCACCAGTGATACCAACGTTCCAAGAGAGAATTTTAAAAAATGCAGCAATGCTTTGAAGAGTGGAAGAAACTGTCACAATATAAGTCAGGAACCAAGGGATTTAGGGAAAGTTCACTATGTGGATTCAGAATTGGCTTCCCCGTAGAAGTCAACACATTCTGCCTGGAGGTCGGTGACCAGTGGTGATCTGCAGGGATATGTTGTGGGGACTCCTGCTTTTTGCGATTTTTATAAATGACTTGGATGAGGAAGTGAAAGGGTGGCTTAGTTAGATTAATAAGTTTGTGGTGATATTGTGGATCGCGTAAAAGTTTACTGTAGGTTACAACGGGACATTGACAGGATGCAGAGCTGGGCTGAGAAGTGGCAGACGGAGTTTCATCTGGAAAAGCGTGAAGTGAAACCCGTTGGAAACTCTAACTTGAAGGCAGAGAACAAGGTTTACGGCAGGATTCTTAACAGTGTGGAGGGACAGCTGGATCATGAGATTCATGTCCATAAATCCCTCAAGCAGCTGCACAAATTGATAGAGTGGTTAAGAAGGCATATAATATGTTGCCCTTCATTAGGCAGGGGAATGAGTGCAAGAACCAGAAGGTAATAAAAACCTTGGTTAGACCACGCTTGGAATACTGTGTTCAGTTCTGGTCTCCTTATTCTAGGAAGGATGTGGAAACTTGAGAGAGCACACAGAGGAGATTTACCAGTGTGCTGCCTGGATTAGGGAGCCTGTCCTATGAGGAGGCGTTGAGCGAGCTAGGGCTTTTCTCTTTACAGGAAAGGAAGAGTGAGTGGTGACTTGACAGGGGTGTATAAGATTATAAGAGGCATCAATGGAGTGGACGGCCAGTGCCTTTTTTCCAGGACAGATATGTGAGAGGAGATTGTTTTAAGGTGATTGCAGGAAAGTATAGGGAGATGTCAGAGGTGTGTTCTTTAGACAGAGAACATTAGGTGCACAGAATGCACTGCGGGGGTGATGATAGAGAGATTTAATGACTGTAGGAGTCATGCATCTGTTTTCTATTTGCATTGTATTCTGTGTTGTGCATTTATGTTTATTATGGTAGCTAGTCACGTGAGCGAGGGGCATGGTAAAAGTGAAGACAATAGCTTATGTATTCGTGCTTTTTTCTGGGCGTTTTGTCTCTGGTGACCATCAGGTGTCATATCTTTTGCTGAACACCTAACTACACTTAATTGCATCGCTTCAAGTTTGTATGTTTTGCTGGTTGCGAATCAAGGATCAAACACATTTCTTCGGCTTGTGGAACATTATTATTGGATTGATCGGAGGGTGCGTCATACAAGGATAATGACTGCCAGCAGTGGCATTGGTTTGTTAGCATAGCTGCTACAGTGCAAACATGAGAGAAATTTAAGAGACTTTTACATAGGCACGTGGATGCAAGAAAAATAGAGGGCTATGTGGAATGGAAGCATTATATTGTTCTTGGAGTAGATTAAAAGACCAGCATAACATTATGTGCAGAAGGGTCTATAATGTTCTACTATCCATAGTACTGTAGTCCATTTACATCTGCCGTGTAACAATTTCCTTAGATTGTACTATCATAAGTTGTTATTCTAATTAATAGTGAGAACTGTGTTATTTAAGCACTTCAGTTGTTTTCTATGTAATTCATCTTCAGAAGTATTGAAGGGCAGATTGATAAATTCCTTATCAGTACAGCAGTATCTCAATCATTATAGGTTTAACCTATTTGTACTAATTGCACCAGCCACTTTCTTATCAATACATCAAAGCAGCTTGTACTGGATTATTTTCACCTCTGCACAGTCTTCAATTCCTATGGGCAAGCTGCAATGCACGTGAAGTGCATTGATCTCAACACAATTATAGGTTAGTGCAAAACATTCCCTCACTAAGTGAGGCAATAATAGCAAGACAGTTCTCACTCTTACATTTCCACTCCTTTGTCATGTGCTCACCTTCGAGAGACCATTTCCTAAAGTCTTCACCTCTGTGAAGTGAAAATTACGCATTAAAATTGGTTGCAAAATACTTTGGGACACACAGAAAGGAACAATTTTGAAATGGAAGAAGGTTTTTAAAAAAATTACCCCTTCTATTGTTGTTGTATAAAATAAGAACAAAAATTGGGCAAAATATTTCTTTCTGGTACATTTTGAGTAAACTGGATGATATATTGTAAGGAACCTGTTCTAAGCAGTTACTTTACTGCCATTTTAACTTTGGAGCTCAGCCTTTCTGCACATTATTTTAGAGCATATAGGATATTGTGTATAGGTGCTCAAAGAAATCATAACAAAGGCAATCATATGTTGGTAAATGTATATTACATTTAAAAGTTTTTATCCATTCTTTCAAGTGGGATTTCATTTCTCATGCTTATGTCAATATAACCAACTTTCTTGTAACACCTGCATATGAGACTTCTGTGAATTTTGCACTAGGGCATCCAGATCTCTGCATCTTCGACCTCTACAATCTCTTACTCTTCAGATCAGTGGTTCCCAAACTAGACAATATTGGGAGTGTCTAAGGGGGGGGGCAGTAAAGATGAAAGGGGCAGTGTGGGGAGGGGAGACACTTGGCAGCTGAGGAATTACGGGCTTAATTTAAATAAGTAAATTACTTATAAGAATTTGATCCTCAGTGCCTTATAATTGAGTGCAATTATCACATAGTCACCTCATTTCTTGCTAACCCACCATTCTCCTAGTCTTGGCTTGAAGTGCATTATAGTTGTATTTTGCATATCATGAGAAATCTGAACTGAAGAAATTGTGTTATTTACAGGCCCCGCCCGCACATTATTGCTATTCACTATGTAGTAGAGTATTAGCTAGTATGATTCCCAAACTCTAATCACACAGCAACACATTTCCTGTGAATTAGGGTATGGCATTTTATAGGGTAAAGTTCAAAGTCTGCCCTTTCAAATGGTCTTGACCAGATTTCTCTAGCCCAAACCCAACCAAGATTTTGCTGACCCAGTTTATGTAACTTCAGGCAGAGAGTCAGGTTTTGCCTGAGCTATAATGATGTCATAACTTTCCCCTTTGTTGGTTGTAGTGCTTGAGGTTGGACTTCAACAACTGGCGATTGACCGTGGTTATTAATCCATAACAGAAAGGCAAAAACGGACTAACCAAAAAATAAGTGTAGATAGTATGGTGTGGAGTATCTGAAATATGGATTTATACCAGTACCAAGCAACCAACAGAAGCCTTTTGTTACCTAAAAATGCTTTTTTTTTCAAATGAGACAATGAAACTGTCAAAGCTTCTTGAATATTTGAAGAGAACACCTTGATAAAGCAAACAAGAACTTCAGTCATTTTCAGTCACTTCGTGAAAACTTTTAAAAATGGAAAACACTTCAAAAAAATGTTTGCTAGGACTGCACAACAGAAGAGTGATGGCTTTGCTCTCCATACAACATTTCTTGCTCATTGCTATATCTGGAAAACCCCATAAAATTGAAGAAGAACTGATTCTGCCAACAGTAATGGAGGTTCTGAGTATGGTTTGGTCGCCATACCAAATGATTAAGGCAATTCCACTTACAACAACTGTGTTCAAAGACGAATAGATGAATGTGGAAGACACATTGAGCCACATACTTAGGGTAACAGAATTTGCTCAGCAGCTGGATGAGTCAACTTTGCCAGGCAATAAATCTTTGCTTCTCTGTTATGTACACTGCATAAAAGATGAAAGCGCAGTTCAAGGGTTGTTATTTGCAGGGGGCTAGAAACAAATATGAAAGGGAAGTCAATATTTTGAATTGTTGAGCAATTTTTCAAAGAGAAGGACATTTCACTCACCATCATTCTTGCTTTTGCATCTGATGGGGCACCATCAATGACAGGATGCCACTGTGGGGTTATTACTTTCTTGAACAAAAGCTGTTCCTAACATATTTACCATTCACTGTGTAATTCCCAGGCAACATCTTGTCACAAAAAAAAACCCTGTGATCGGCTGCACAAATGATTAAAGACTGTTATCACAGTGGTAAATAAAATCAAGTCCCAAGCTCTTGGTTCTCGACTACTTTGAGAGCTTTGCATTGAGAATGGTGAACAGTTTAAATGTTTGATGTTGCACACAGAAATGAGATGGTTCTCAAAAGGAAACTGCCCGAGACACTTCAATGTGCTTTTTGAAACTGTGGCAAAATCCTTTGAGGACTCGAATGCTTCATTTAATAATCAATTCAAGAATAGGCATGTCATTGTTTATTTGTCAGAGTTTTTTGTGAAGTTTAATGAACTCAATCTCCAACTAGTGGATAATGATCTTCAAGAACACTGTGGCCACGTGGGTGAGCTGAATAAAGACATGTCAGAGAGATTTCAGGAACTTCTCTCAATCCAAATTCAAGCCAGGGTAATAAATCTATTCCCGTACATTTGTAATGAGGAATTAGCAAGAAGGATGGAGGAAGAACTGATCTCATTAAAAAATGACTTTGAGCTGAGGTAGAGGTTCAAAAAATCATATCAAGACTTTTGGCTGCAGAAAGAAATCTCCAAATGCTATCTTGCAATTAAAAAAAAGTCAAGATATTCTTTCTTGCCTTTCCAACATTATACTTAGCAGAGCACGTTTCAGTGCAGTCACCCAACTTTTTTCAAAGCAACAAAACAGACTGCAAATTACTGAGCATGGGGATATCATTGCACCAAGCCAGTACATTTCATTGAAAGGTGAAAAAGCAATTAATTAGTGAATTGCTGAACTACCAATGTACTCTCTAAAACTGTTGATGAAAATTGTTTTTACTGTAATTAAAGAAATATATTTTTTGTAGCTTTAAGTAGATTTGAGTATTTTTTTACAAGAATTTGTCTACTTGCTGATACTTTCTACATCTCTTTGTAAGCTCTTTATTTTATCTTCGCGACTTACTTTCCTAGATCTTCATGGAAGTCATGACTGACATTTATTTGCAAGCATGAGAAATTTGCCTTTATATTGCACCTATGTGGCAAAGTGCTTTCCACCAAATTAGATATTTTTCTGAAGCATAGCTGCTGTAATGGTAAAAAAAACTGGAGCAGATAATCTTCGCACAGGTATTTTCACAATTATTCCTCTACTATTCTTCAAACTTCTAATTGCCTGAGGGAATGGACAGTGCCTTCCTTTAACGTAACATTCAAAACGCAACCCTTCTAACATAGTGGTTCTTCCTTAACACCGTAATGGAGTTTTAGGCATGATTCTGAATGAGATTCAGGTTTAATATCACTGACATATGTTGTGAAAGTGTTTTGTGGCAGCAGTACATTGCAATATTCAATAATAAAAAACTATAAATCACATTCAATATACTATATGAAGTAAAAACAATAAATTAAATAAGTAGTGTGAAAAGGGAGAAAAAAGTAGAGAGGTAGTGTACATGGGTTCATTGTCCATTCAGAGAAATCTGATGGCAGAGGAGAAGAAGCTGTTCCTGAGATGTTGAGTGTATGTCTTCAAGCTCCTGTACCTCTTCCTTGATGGTAACAGGGCATGTCTTGAATGATGAGGGTCTTTAATGATGGATGATGACTTTTTGAGGCATTGCCTTTTGAAGGTGTCCTGGATGCTGGGGAGGCTAGTGCCCATGATGGAGCTGGCTGAGTTTACAACTTTCTGCAGCTTTTTCCAATCCTGTTCAGTGGCCCCTCCATACCAGATGGTGATGCAACGAGTTAAAATGTTCTTCATGGTACATCTGTAGAAATTTTCAAGTCTTTAGCGACATATCAAGTTTTCTCAAAGCCTCCTTACACCATGTGATATCAAGAAATAACTGAGGTAATGGGACTAGATAACATCTCAGCTGTAGTTCTCATGATCCATACTCTATAACTATCTATCTCTCTAGACAAGCTGCTCCAGTACTTTTACAATGCTGGCATCTATCAAAAGTGTAGAAAAATTATCCAGGTATGTCCTATTTACAAAAAAACATGACAACCCTGCTAATTACTACTCAATTACTCTATCCTCAACCCATCACGAAAGTGATGGCAGATATCAGCAACAGTACTATCAAGGGGTATTTGTTTGCCAATAACTGGCTTATCAATGAGCAATTTGGGTTTGCCAAGATCACTTTGCTCCAGACCTTATCATAGTTTTCATCCAAGCATGGATCACAGTTCTGAATTCCAAAAATGAGGTAAGAGGGGCTACCCTTGTCATCAAGGCAATATTTGACAAAGAGTGGAGTATCAAGGAGTCTTGGTAAAACTGAAATTAATGTAATCAAAGAAAACCTACTCCTGTTCCTTCCAGGGATGCCTACTCTGAAGATACTTATATTATATGGCAAAGTCTCTTCCAGGGATGCCTAGCCTGAAAAAGTTCAAATCTTCCCTTCGACGGGAGCTCAGGGAAACCCTCTCTCACTGTTCCCTCTGTGATCTCTGCTGCCCTCTGTCTCTTCAACCACGTGATCACATCTTGTTTCTTCCTCCGCCACCCCCCCCCCCACCCCCCATTTTCTTACTCTGACTCCTCATCTTTTCTCTCCAGTCCTGCTGAAGGGTTTTGGCCCAAAACATCGACTATATTCTTTTCCCATAGATGCTGCCCGGTTTGCTGAGTTCCTCCAGCATTTTGTGTGTTTTACTTGGATTTCCAGCATCTGCAGAATTTCTCTTGCTTGTGATTGGACTACTACACAGCACAGTCGACTATTTTGTGCTGGCCTTCTCAGTGAAGAACACGTCTAACATGCCGAAAAGAGGTGTATGGATGTGATGGGAGGTGAGGACCTTGATACAACAGCTATCACTGAAGAGATAGTGCTGAGCAAACTTGTGGGCCTACAGATAGACAAGTCCCCTGGCCCTGATGGAATGCATCCCAGGGTACTGAAAGAAATGGCAGAGGTTATAGTTGAGGCTTTGGTAATAATTTACAAAAATTCTCTGAACTCTGGACAGGCACCAGCAGATTGAAAGAAGGCAAATGTCATGCCACTGTTTAAAAAAAAGGATGTAGGTAAACGGCAGGTAACTAGAGGCCAGTTAGCTTAACATCTGTAGTTGGGAAAATGCTGGAAGCTATCATTAATGAAGAAATAGTAAGGCATCTGGAAAGAAATAGATCTATCAAACAGAAGCAGCATGGATTTAGCAAAGGCAGGTCATGTTTGACAAACTTACTGAACTTCTTTGAGGATATAACAAGCACAGTGGATAGAGAAGAACAAATGGACATTATTTACTTGGTTTTCCAGAAGGCGTTCAATAAGGTGCCACAGAGAAGACTTATCCATAAGATCAGGAAGCATAGAGTTGGGGGTGATGTATTAGCATGGATAGAGGATTGGTTAACCAATAGAAAACAGAGAGTTAGGATACATGAGTGTTTCTCTGGTAGGCAATCAGTGGTGAATGGTGTGCCATAGGGATCAATGCTGGGCCCGCAATTGTTCACGATATACATTAACGATCTGGAAGAGGGGACCGAGTGTAGTGTATCTAAGTTTGCTGATGACACTAAATTGAATGGAAAAGCAAATTGTGCAGAGGATACAGAGAGTCTGCAGAGAGATATAGACAGGTTAAGTGAGTGGGCAAGGGTCTGGTAGATGGAGTACAATGTTGGTAAATACAAGGTCATCCATTTTGGAAGGAAAAATGGAGATCAGGTAATTACTTAAATGGTAAAAATTTCAGCATGCTGCTGTGCAGAAGGACTTGGGAGTGTTTGTGCATGAATTGCAAAAGTTTGGTTTGCAGGTGAGGCAGGCTACCAAGAAAGCAAATGGAATGTTGGCCTTTGTTGCTAGAGGGATTGAATTTAAGAGCAGGGAGGTTATGCTGCAACTCCACAGGGTACTGGTGAGGCTGCAGATGGAGCACTGTGCGCAGTTCTGGTCTCTTTACTTGAAGAATGATATACTGGCTTTGGAGGCAGTGCAGAGGAGGTTCACCAGGTTGATTCCAGAGATGAGGGGGGTTAGACTATGAGGAGAGATTGAGTCACCTGGGACTGAACTCGCTGGAATTCAGAGAGGAGATTTTATAGAAACATTTAAAATTATGAATAGGATAGATGAGATAGAGGCAGGAAAGTTGTTTGCACTGGTAGGTGAGACAAGAACTAGGGAACATAGCCTCAAGATTCAGGGGAGTAAATTTAGGATGGAGATGAGGTGGAAATGCTTTTCCCAAAGAGTGGTGAATCTGTGGAATTCTCTGCTCAATGAAGCAGTGGAGGCTACCTCAGAAGGTATATTTAAGACAAGGTTGGGTAGATTTTTGCATAGTAGGGGAATTTAGGGTTATGGGGAAAAGGCAGGTAGGTGAAGATGAGTCCATAGTCAGGTCAGCTGTGATCTTATTGAATGATGGAGCAGGCTCGATGGACCAGATAGCCTACTCCTGCTCCTATTTCATATGCTCTTTTGTTCTTCCCTGAAGAAGTTTAAATTTTCCCTTTGACGGGAGTTCAGTGAAACCCTCTCTCACTGCTCCCCCTCTGTGATTTCTGCTGCCCTGTCTCTTCAACCATGTGATCACCTTGTGGTCCTTCCTCCCCACCCCCACCTTCTTACTCTGACTCATCATCTCTTTTTTTCTCCAGTCCTGATGAAGGGTCTCAGCCCGAAATGTTGACTGTACATTCTTTTCCATAGATGCTACCTGACCTGTTGAGTTCCTCCAGTATCTTGTGTGTGCTGCTACTCTTGTACAAACGTTTGTAGATGGAGTCAAACCTTGCACAATGAAACAAAAAGCTGTGGTTGTTGAATGTTATCATTCTATCCTCACTGCAGGAGATTTTCAAGGCAGTAACCAAGGCCCAAGCATTCTCTGCTGCATCAACAATGACTATCCTTTCATCTGAAAGTCAGAAGAGAATGTTCACATTTGCTTAATTCTCAAGCAAATGAAGTAGTCAAAAACAGACAACATCAGGCATGGGCTAATAGGCAGCAGATACCTTTCACAGCACAATGGCATCAGGAAATGAATTATTCAAATTAGAACAAGCCTGACCACCACCTCAGCTATTATCACTGCAGAATGCCCCGCCGTCAACAGTTATAAAATCAGATTAAGAGCTGGATATCCTTTAGCAAGTGACTCTACTGATGCAAAGCATTTTCGCCATCTACATGATACGTCATACTCTACTTGCCTGGAAATCCAGCAGCTCTGAAGAAACTCATCAGCTCCATCACCTGGACTAAGCATTCTTTCCTTCCATTACCAGCATACAAACATACAGTGAAAATAATGAGTACCATCCACAAAAATATGCTGCTGTTACAGACCCAGGCTATTCCAACAGCACCTCTCAAGCACTTGAAATCTACCAGAAAGGACAAAACAGCAGGTGCACAAGAACACAGTCACCAGGTTCAGGAACAGTTATTACTCCTCAACCATCTGGCTCTTGAACCAAGGGGGATAACTTCACTTGCCTCATCATTGAAACGTTCCCACAATCTATAGACTCACTTTCAAGGACTCTTCATTTCATGTCCTCAATATTTATTGTTTATTTATGTATTATTATTTCTTTCTTTTTGTATTTGAACAGTTTGTTGTCTTTTGAACACTGGTTGAATGCCTCAGTTGGTGCAGTCTTTCATTGATTCTATTATGGTTACTATTCTATAGATTTATTCAGTATGCCCACAGGAAAGTGAATCTCAGGGTTGTATATGGTGACATATATGTACTTCCATAATAAATTTACTTTGAACTTTGAAGATGCACGTCACCCTGATTTGGAATTCCTTCATTGTTGCTGGTCTGAATTCTGGAACGTCCTACCCAACAGCACTGTGGGAGTACCATCATTAGAGATACAACAATGGTTCAAGAAGGTGACACATCGCTGTCTTAACAAGGACAATTAAGAATAGACAACAAATTTTGGCCTTGCCAGCAACACTCAGATCCCGGACAATGAATAAAATTTATGGAGCGGAACATGAACGTGCAAACTTTAATTCAGATGCCGTCCTCTCTTCAGCTGTCCTTTGTAAAAGAAGGTTTCTTATAAGCAACTACAAGAAAAAAAAAATCACCACAGTTCCTCGCCCCAGCATAAACCTTGATGCAGGAATTTGCTGACTGTGCCAGCATTGTGAGTGGCACTGCCCCACAGCCAAACGAGTCTGCAAGGTTCTTTAGCCATGGCCTGCTAATCCTAATGGAGTTCTGTGTTTATGCACAAGGAATTTTTGGCAGAGGGTTACTTCCTGAATGCTCTACTTAGCAGTCTGCAGTAGCAGAGAACAGGAAGTAAATAACCAGGCCAAGCAGACGATGCAGGCACAGAATTTTAGAAATTTATGCCACGGAAGTCAGCATTTTGGCCCATTATTCTGTAGTCTGAGAGATACCAAAGTGAAATAAATCAAATTAAGTATAAGTAAGGTGCAGTATATTTTTTTGGGCAAGGGTTAGGAGGCAGGGAGAAACTGTAGATTTTAAATTATTTAATCACTGTTGGGTTTTTGTTCTGCCACACCTTAAATGCTGGAAACCCCTGAACTACACACTTGATCATTACACCTGTAGGACGTTGATTTGTCTCCCATTTTAAATCAAACCTCTGCTGCTCGTGCAACTGAGTTTTCATGATCAGGGTTAAGTATCTTAATTTCATCAACCAGAACTGTCACAGTACCCACTTCTTCAATACTTGATGGAAGGGAAAGAGGGTTAGGTGATGGGCCAAGCAGCCATTTGTGCAAGGAACATTATCACTATTACTGCATTAATCATTGGAAATGGACATTAACTATCTCTACCACTAGCAATATTGCTTGGGTAGAACCAAGTGCCTGCCTGATTCTTGAATCTCTGGCCAAAGGTCTAACCTACCTCATGGAGCTTGTACTTAACACTTGGTGTAACCTGTCCAGAAATGTTCTCCTTCTGTTTCCTCGCACCGAGGTACATTTGAATCCAGCTTGCTGCTTGCCCTGGATCTTATATGCTCTTACTTTTAGACTTGGCCTACCACTGGGACATTATCTAACACCATGCTAAAATCCATGTCGGTCTATATGTTACTATCATCAAACATCCTTGATCTCAGAAAATGTAATCCAGTTAGTCAGACACGACTGACCTTCAGACTATTTTTGACTAGTCTGTCCCTTTCTCAACGCCAATGAATACTGTCTGTCAGAACATTTCCAATAAATCTCCCATCAGTTTACACTGACAGGCCTGTAATGAGTCGACCCCTCTTCAGGATCATTCTAGAAATCCTCCAATTCTCTGGCGCTAGGCCTGTCGCCAGAGAGCCTTGCCTGCTTCCTTCCCTCCTCTCTTAACATGTTGGCTGGATCTTGGTTTATTTTTGGTATATTTCAGTCCCTTAATATTTCATTCTAATGATTCACACTACTTCTCTTTAATAGAAATATCTGAATCAATTCTTCTTTTATATCTGGACACATATAATTAATTTAGAGCTCTATCCATACATTTGGGATCCACACAGGAGATATCAGTCTGACTTTTAAGAACCAGAAAATAACAAAAGTAAGCGGAGCTTTTCCTCAGCTTTGCTTGCCAATAATTTTCACACAGCCATTTTTTAAAAAATTTCCTTTTTAATTTGTCGCTGATAAATTGATCCTACGGGTCAGTTAATTGATTACCCAATCCTTGCACCAATTAGTATTGATTTCCTGAAGTATTATTGTCCTACTCCTTCACAATATTAAGCTGAATTATATGATAATAACAATCCCACTGACGCTTTTCTATCTTACCCACTATCCTTTCTCTAAAATAGTCTCTCAGTTGTTCCACTTGTTACAATTAATTTTTATTAATATATTTAGAAGTTCTTTTGGGTGGCAAGGTGGAGACACGTCCCTACCAAAGGAGGTGTAAGGCGCTCCTTCCCTCTGCGAGCCTGCAGGCCACCACTGAGCAAGGTGTAGCCTTGGTTTCACACTCGAACAGGGTCATGTGAAGCCACGGGAGCAGGTAGTGGACGGTCGTATGACCAGCTGGTGCGTATCACAAGTCCTGGTTATGCGACCACTGATGCCAGGCAAACAATCTCTGAAGAGAATTGATGATGGCTGGGGTCACCCGACTTGTAAAGACACTCTTCAGAGGAAGGCAATGGCAAACAGACCACTTGTGTAGAAACATTTCCCAAGAACAATCATGGTATGGTCATAAAGACCATGATCACCCACATCATATGACATAATGATGACGATGATGATGATTCAGATGCCCTTTACCCTCTTATGTCATTCCTATTAATATTTATAAAGTATGTCTCACAGCTGCAGTGAACTGGTTCAATTCTGGCCTCCAGTAATATCTGTATGGAATTTGCACATTTTCTCCCAAGACCACAGAGGTTTCTTCCTACATCTCAAAATGCGTGGGCTGGCAGCTTAATTAGTTACCAGTGTGTGGGTGAATGGTAAATTATGGGGGAAGATGATGGAAATGTGGGAGAATAAAATGGGATTAGTGTAGAGAGAGAGCGTAAATAGGTGTTTGACTGGCACAAACTCAGTGGGTCAAAAAACCTGTTTCTGTGCAGTAAGACCCTATAAGCTCTCATTAATGAAAGGGACTATGCTTAGCTTGTGCAGTGGTTCCAATCCAAATAATATCCTGGATAAAGCTAGATGCCTTTAAATATGAGTCATTTTCTAATCTCTGGTGCTTGATGTTGCAGTTCTGGAGGTGAATGTCAGAGTCATAGAGTAGTATAGCACTGAAGCAGACCATTCAGCCCATCTAGTCTGCAGTGGACTGTCATTCTGCCTAGCCCCATTGACCTGCACCTGGACCACAGCCCTTCCATATCTCTTCCATCTATATACTTATCCAAACTTCTTTTAAATGTTGCAATTCAACCAGCATCCACCACTTCCACTGGCAGCTTGTTCCACACTCGCACCACCAACTGAGTGAAGAAGCCACCCCCCCTCAGATTCCCCTTAAATGTATCACCTGTCACCCTCAATCTATCACCTCTAGTTCTAGTCTCTCCAAACCTCAGTGGAAAAAGCCTGCTTGCATCTATCCTGTTAGTACCCCTCATAATTTTGTATACCTCTATCAAATTTCCCCTCATTTTCCAAATAATAAAGTCCCTACCGATTGAACCTTTCCCAATAACTCTGGTCCCCTGGTCTTGACAACATGGATGTATGATGAAGACCATAGATATTACACATCAGTGCTTCTTTGCACTTACTCTCATCAGAAGTCAGGATTCCAAGCTGCGCAATGAAAAGGGAAAGATCAACTTCTCAACTGAAAGATGACATTATTCATATCTAGTTTAAGAAAGAGATTTAGTGATAATAATTGACCAGAAGAACAATAATTGGTCATAATAACCAATCCCAAGCACATTTTCTAACAATCTACAATTATTAACAGAAATTAATCATTTCCTACCTGTGAATTTTTGTTATGAATTTCTTCATACTCCTATTTTTTTGAATTTCCAGTCATGTGAAGTGCTGAAAGAACAGAAGCCTGTCAGTTTCTTGCTCAAGGGTCATTTTTCAATAGCAAAGGCAGGTGATCAGTTAAATATTCCTGTCAGTTTTCAATGAGCATAAGTGAGTTGCCAGCAAGTGGGAGCCGGACATTGCTCCGCCACTCATACCTGGATAATTTTCTTGTCTTCTTTCCACTCATGCTCGATGCCACATTTAGACAACCACCAGTCCATTCCCCAATATATAGCAAAAACACTATCACCTGCAGCTAGTTGAACATCAGTCTCTACTACTCTCACAAAACACCATTTGTTGAAATGCACTGTATTTATGCAGCACTTGGTTGTAAAGTCTTCAGGATCTTTGGAGCTTAGGAAAGGTAGTATACAGATGTACGTATTTGTTCAAATGAGAATGATGATAATTTAGAAGAAAACACCACATAGAACAGCTGACAATACAGAATGAGAACACTTCTTCAGTGTTTGAAAGTCTACAAAATGGTTTTATGAATGTCTTTAATCTTTTTAATAATTAGGCACTGCTTCAAAGAAATTGCATAAACATGATGGAATAGAATGTAGCATATCTTGTAGTATTTGACTATTTAATATACTGAAAAGTGCTAAGGTATATCTTATTGTTCAACTAATTTAAAATTAAGATTAGTTTCATTTGTCACATATACATTGTAACACAATGAAATGTGTTGTTTTTGTATCAATGACCAACACATTTGGAGGTGTTTCCAAGGCCAATATAACATTCTCACAACTCACTAAGCCTAACAACATGTTCTTTTGGACTGTAGGAGGAAGTTGGAGGACCCAAAGGAATCCATGCTGTCGTGGGGAGAACATACAAAGATCTTGTAGACAAAGGCAGGAATCAAACCCCAATCAGTGATCACTAGCACTGTAAAGCAATTGCACTAACCACTACGCCACCGTGCTGCCCATTTAGTTGTACTGTAGCATTTTAAACCACATACATCAAAATTCAGTTAGCCATAATTCCAATCTCCACAAGTACAGCAAGGGTTTTCAATTTATCTTATTTACACTAATGGCTGTTCGGCTCATTTAGCGGGCAGCAAGCATTGAGGAACTGTTATCTGAACAGAAACTAGTGCTATTAATAATGTACATCTTGAGTTGCAATTGTCCAATATTTTCCTGTGAGTTTCTATATATTCTATTGCTGTACAGAATTAATGTACCAGTTTACATGGACCTAGGCTGAGTAAAGACAGGCTGAAATGTCATTAGCTCAAGTGTTCATCAGAACACCTGAACTCAGCATGTAGGGTTAGTAAAAATACTCACATTAAAGTTGAGTAAAACAAGGGCATGTGAAATGCTAGTTTAAACTGTAAAAATAGCTAATTAAGCTATTGACACCCATTAAGAATTCTACTTCCGTCTATACTTCTTGCTACCTCGGTAAAGCAAGAATATATTTTGAAAATCACTAAGATTATAGACCAGTACTGCATTATCAAAGACCGCACCCAACCCAGTCATTCTCTCTTCTCCTCTCTCCAATCAGGCAATGGTACAAAAGCTGGAAAGCATGTACCACCAGGCTCAAGGACACATTCTACCCTGCTGTTACACCGTAAGGTTATTGAATGGTTCCCTACTAGAATAAAATGTACTCACATTCTACCTCGTCATGACCTTGCACCATATTGTCTACCAGCACTGTGCTTTGTTCTGCATTCTGCTATTGTTTTATCTTGTAGTACCTGAATGCATTGTGTAATGATTTAATCTGTACTAATTGTATGGAAGGTAAGTTTTCACTGATCTTAGTACATGTGACAATAATAAATCAAGTCTATTTCCAATTCCAATCGATATTTCTACAGCAAATTATCTGGACTCTGTAATACTGCAGGTTGAGGGGCCATACCATTTGAAAATTGTCTGCTGCATTTCTAACAACTGCACATCAAAAGTATTTCATTGTACATTGAGGCATTATGAAAGGTATGTGATTGGTATAGTAAGAATGCAAGTCTTTTTTTTCTGGACAGCAAGGGAAAGTTCAAAGTTCAAAGCTAAATAATGAATAGAGTCACTCAGTATATTCTGCTCACCATGTCTATGTTCACCATCAAGTATCTATCTACGCTAATTGAATTTAACAGTACTGGTCTATAATCTTAGCGATTTTCAAAATACGTGTTGCTTTTGGAAAAATTATAGAACATGGCTTAACAATTTAAAATAGCAAAAATTATCTACATGTAGGGCAACCAAATGTTAACTATTTTAGATCTCTAGTGATTTAAAACACATAATTTCAATTCTTTTGATTAGATTTGGCATAAGGCAGATTTTTGGAGTGTACTATTGCATGTGTTTTATTCTCAGGAGAACAGAGAACAAGAACACTTTGCTTCTGAGAAGATGACGAACACAAAATAAATATATGTCAAGATAGAAAGAAATACAAATTTGAGCAGTGTGTTAATGCATTAAAATAAAATGTTCATGACATTTTATTTTAATACAGTAGTGTTCTGGATAAGAGAGAATGAAGCCATTATATAAGGGCTCAACATATTTTCCCCAACAGAAAACCTGCTAATTAACCTTATTAAACACATTGATCTTAATCCAGTTTTCATGAAAGCAATGCTGTTTAAGATTGGATACACCCATCTCTTAGTAATTTCCTGAGATTGTTTACGATCATATTTTTTACAGGTCTGTGTAATATAACCATATAACAATTACAGCATAGAAACAGGCCATCTCAGCCCTTCTAGTCCATGACTTACATCACGTTTAGGTACTTTTTCATACATGGTTTAGTAAAAGGACATTTGTAAAACTGAGAAAACTTCAATAATAATTTAGGGATTGACCTGCCAATGTCTTGCTAATTTGCATCTTTTATATCTTTAATATAGATTTTTTAAGTCTGTCCTGAGCCTTGTGGCCCATCAGGCCGGTGCTTATGCCGATTTCTGTGGCATGAAGCAACTGAGAATATGAGACTACCCCCCCCCACCCCCGGATAGGATGCCCTTAATATAGTTCCCGCCCTTTAATTCCCTCTTCCCTAATTCCCCTCTTAACACTCACTTGAAAGACAAACTATCCATACATACAGTGGCCATTTTATTAGATACACCTGTCCATTAATGCAAATATCTGTCTGGCCAATTATGTGGCAGCAACTCAGTGCATAGAAGCATGCAGACATGGTCAAGAGGGTCAGTTGCTGTTCAGACCGAACATCAGAATGGGGAAGAAATGTGACTCTGACAGTGGAATGGCTGTTGGTGTGAGACAGGGTAGTTTGAGTATGTCAGAGACTGCTGATCTCTTGGGATTTTCACACACAACAGACTCTAGAGTTTACAGAGAATGGTGCGAAACACAAAAAAAAAATCCAGTGAGCATCAGTTCTTTGGGCAAAAATTCCTAGTTAGTGAAAGAGGTCAGAGCAAAATGGCCAGACTGGTTCAGGCTGATAGTGGTACATGGAAGAAAATCTCTGAATGCACAATATGGTGAACTTTGAAGTGGATGGGCTACATCAGCAGAAGACCATGAACATACACTCAGTGGCCACTTTATTAGGTACAGGAGGTAACTAGTAAAGTGGCCACTGACTGTATATGCCTTCTCTATCTATTTTTCTACATATTTCATTCTTTCCCAGTTCCTTTTCTCCAGAAGGAGAGTGCCTCTTGGTATTGATTTTCTCCACCAAGAGAGTGCCTCTTGGCAGGAGCATTGACACTGGGGTCAATTTTAACTAAAATGCAACTGGACTAGCCACTTATGGACCAAGGTTACAGAGACACATGAGATACTGTGTATTTTGAACCATGTGACTCTGCTCCTGGAACCCAAATTCTTTCCAGCATCAGAGCAGCATGAACCAAGGGGATGATATAATGCATATCAGTATAAGTGTATCGGTACTACTTCAATAACTGAACACCATTCAAGACAAGATAGCTTGGCAACCCAACACCACTTTCAGGTGCACTCCATCAAGTTGCATTGTAAAACAGCTGAAAAATGGACTGAAGCAATCCCCCCTTCCCAGAGCTTCTTCAATGGCACCTTCCCAATCCCTGTATTCTGTCAATTTAAACAAATATGCTATAGGGGAGCCTGGCCAAATCCCCAATCAGCCCGATTTAGGAAATACCTCTTTGATATTACTGGGTCGGAAATCTACAGCAGCTTGTTGCTCAAGTTGATAGGGTGGTTAAGAAGGTGTATGGTATGTTGGCCTTCATCAGTCAGGGGGATTGAGTTCAAGACCCGTGAGGTAATTTGCACCTCAATAAAACTCTGCTTACACCACACTTCGAAAAATGTGTTCACTTCTGGTCACCTCATCATAGAAAAGAGGTGGAACCATTAGAGACGATGCAAAGGAGATCTACCAGAATGCTGCCTGGATCAGAGATCATGAGAATAGGTTGGAGTAAGGGAGAATGATGATGAAAGAGATTTATAAGGTGTTAATGGGGATAGATCGAATGGATCACAAGCACCATCTTCCCAGGGTGGCAGCACTAATATGAGAGAGCATAATTTTGATGTGATTCTGGTTATGGTTACGGTTACGGGTCCCGCAACCCGCCTTGGTCATAGGAGCGCTGTACAGATGAGCGCTGTACCAGTTGCCTCCGTCTCTCACGGTTGTGGGCGAGTGCCAGGGTTGCAGCAAAGCTCTCTCCGCTCCACTCCATAATGGCTGCCTGTTTCCTCCTTCATCTGCTCCTTTTTCTTTTAAAGTAATTAAGCTGATTTTTTTTCTCTTTTTTGCAGGACATAATTTAATTTTTTTGTACGTATGCTGTATATTGTTGTTATTTATAGTTCTTTTATGCAGTGTACTGCTGCCACAGAATAAAAGATTTCACAACATGTGCCAGTGATATTAAACCTGATTTTGACTCTGAAAATATAGGAGGGGATGTCAGAAGTAGCGTTTCTACACTGAGGGAGTAACTGTGTGGGACGTAACTCAGGGGTGGTGGTAGAGGCAGATACACTAGGGACGTTTAAGAGACTCTTACACAGACACGTGGACAAAAGAAAAATAGAGGGCTATGTGGAAGGGAGGGTTATATTGATAAGACCATAGGGCCACGTGATATAGGAGCAGAATTTGGCTGTTTGGCCCATCGAGTTTGCTCCGCCGTTTCATCATGGCTGATCCAATTTTCCTCTCGGCCCCAATTTCCTGCCTTCTCCCTGTATCCCTTCATGTCCTGACAAATCAAGAATCTATCAACCTCTGCCTTAAATATACCCAATGACTTGAACTCCACAGCTGTGTGTGGCTGAAAATTCTTCAGATTCACCACCCTCTGGCTAAATAAATTCCTCCTCATCTCTGTTCTAAAAGGATGCCCCTCTATCCTGAGGCTGTATCCTCTTGTTTTAGACTCTCCCGCCACAGGAAACATCTTTTCCACATCCACGCTATCAAGGCCTTTCACCATTCGATAGGTTTCAATGAGGTCATCAGTCTTTCTTTTGAATTCCAGTGAATACTGGCCCAGAGCCATCAGACGTTCTTCATATGACAAGCTATTTAATCCTGGAATCATTTTTGTGAACCTCCTTTGAACCCTCTCCAGTTTCAGCACATTCTTTCTAAGTTAAGGGGCTCAAACCTGCTCACAATACTCCATATGAGGCCTCACTAGTGCTTTATAAAGTTTCAACATTGCATCCTTGCTTTTATATTCTAGACCTCATTGAAATGAATGCTAACATTGCATTTGCCTTCCTCAACACAGACTCAATCTGCAAATTAGCCTTTAGGGAATCCTGCACAAAGCCTCCCAATTCCCTTTGTGTCTCAGTTTTTGTATTTTCTCTCCATCTAGAGAATAGTTAACCTTTAATTTCTTCTACCAAAGTGCATGACCATACAGATCCTGACACTGTATTCCATTTGCCATTTTATTGCCCATTCTTCTAATCTATCCAAGTCCTTCTGTGGCCTTTCTACTTCCTAAAAAACTACCTGCCCTT
The DNA here is from genome assembly GCF_030028105.1 of Mobula birostris. NCBI lineage: Eukaryota > Metazoa > Chordata > Chondrichthyes > Myliobatiformes > Myliobatidae > Mobula > Mobula birostris. Next base: position 22,150,672 of record NC_092388.1, read on the forward strand.
CTACCTATCTTCATTTTGTTTGAAAACTTTGCAACGAAGCCATCAATTCCATCATCCAAATCATTGACAAATAATGGAAAGAGAATCGGTCCCAACACAGACCCTTGGGGAACATGACTAGTCACTGGCAGCCAGCCAGAAAAGGCTGGCTTTATTCCCACTCTTTGCCTCCTGCTAGTCAGCCATTGCTTTTTCCATGCTAGAATCTTCCCTGTAATACTATATGCTCGTAGTTAAGCAGCTTCATGAGTGGCACAAAAGGCATAAAAAATCCAAGTACACAACATCAACCGATTCTTCTTTGTCTATCCTGCTTGTTACTTCTTCAAAGAATTCCAACAAATTTTTCAGAGAGAATTTTCCCTTGAGGAAACTATGCTGACTATAGCCTATTTTATCTTGTGCCTCCAAGTACCCTAAGACCTCATCCCTAATAATCAACTCCAACATCTTCCCAGCCACTGAGGTCAGACTAACTGGCCTATAGGTTCATTTCTTCTGCCTCTCTCCCTTCTTGAAGAGTGGAGTGACATTTGCGATTTTCCAGTCTTCTGGATCCATTCCAGAATCTAGTGATTCTTGAAAGATCATTATCAATACTTCCATGATCTCTTCAGCCATCTCTTTCAGAACCCTGGGGTGTACACCATCTGGTCCAGGTGACTTATCTACCTTCAGACCTTTCAGTTTCCCAAGGTCCTTATCTCTAGTTATGGTAACTTCACACACCTCGTGCTCCCTGATGCCTGGAACTTCCACCATACTGCTAGTGTCTTCTGCAGTGAAGACTGACGCAAAATACTTATTCAGTTCATCTGCTATTTCATCACTCCCACATTACTACCACTCCAGCATCATCTTCCAGCAGTCCAATATCCACTCTCGCCTCTTTTTTTACTTCATATATCTGAAGAAACTTTTAATATCCTCTTTAATATTATTGTCTTGCTTACTTTTGTATTCCATCTTTACCTTTTTAATGTCTTTTTTAGTTGTCTTCTGCTGGCTTTTAAAAGCTTCCCAATCCTCTAACTTCCCACCAATCTTTGATCTATTATATGTCCTCTCTTTGGCTTTTATGTTGGCTTTGACTTCTCTTGTTAGCCATGGTTCTGTCACTTTTCCTTTAGAATTCTTCTTCCTCTTTGGAATGTATATATCCTGTGCCTCCAAATTGTTTCCAGAAATTCCAGCCATTGTTGCTCTGCTGTCATCCCTGTCAGTGTTCTTTTCCAATCAATTCTGGCCAACTCCTCTCTCATGCCTCTGTAATTCCCTTTACTCCACTGTAATACTGATATATCTGACTTTAGCTTTTCCTTCTCAAATTTCAGAATGAATTCAATCATATTATGATCACTTTCCCCAAAGGGTTCTTTTACCTTAAGCTCTCTAATCAATTCTGGTTCATTGCACAACACCCAATTCAGAATAACTGATCCCCTAGTTATGACTGAACTTAAAAAAATCAGAGTGCAGTTTTTATTACCTTATGATAATGCATTATTATTTTCGTGTTAGTGTTAACTACCTCCATAATGTATTACAGGAGACACGGTTTCCATATTTGGTTAGGTATATGTCTGGATCCAGCTTTCCTGCTATTTGGAAACTCCAACATACCTTATTCACAAAATGTCGGATGAATCTAATCTGGCAAATTAAGTGTATTTGTACATAAGACAAACGTGATGGAAATTGTTACCAGCAATCCTATTAAGTCGCCCATAACGTAAGTCATCAATAACTAACTATCTGATATCCAATTCGGGTTTTGCCAGGGAAACCCCACATCAGGCCTTAACACATCCTTGGAGCAAAACTAAGCCCCAGGGCTGAGGTGAGAATGACTGCCCTTGCCATCAAGGCAGCGTTTCGCTAAATGTAGCATGAAAGATGAATGGACAAACTGAAGTCAATGGACATCAATTGAAAATGTGATGGGGCTATAATAATTCAGACAAGTGAAGTATATTCCATTGTGTATATTCTGAATTGTGCCTTGTAGATGTGGAATAACTGTGGGATATCAGGAAGTGAGCCATACAGTTATTGAACTGCTCTTTTAGCCATGGAGTCCATGTGACTAATCCAAGTGAGTTTTTGCTAAGTGGTGATCCCAGGATGTTGATGGTGGGGAAGCTAGTGACGTTAATGATTTCATGCAGGCAAGATCTAGACAATATTCAGACATGGGTTAATAAACAGCAAGTATCATTTGTCCCACAAAGGTTCCAGGCAATGACCATCTCCAACAAGTGGGAGTTTAATCACCCACCCGAGATACACAATGGTTCACTATTTGCAGTGAGATCAAGAAGTTATAGGTGAATTTAAGGAAAAAAAAACTCTAATTTGGAAAGCAAAAAAGCACATGTGGAAAAAAATCTTCTCTCTTTCAAACTCTTTAAATCCAAAGGATCTAGTGCTTTCCTGGCATATATAACAAATAAACTCTTCTTGGCCTTCCAGCCAGGTACAGGTATCAATTATATCTGATATTTCAATGACAAAATCTGCCAGCTTCAGGGATGATGCCACGATGGCAGAGTTTGTCATTGAATCGTCAGTTATAATTGACACCTGTACCTGGCTGGAAGAACATAAGAACACAGGACATCAGGACAGAATTAGGCCATTCAGCTGATCAAGTCTGCTCCACAATTCATCATGGCTTATTTATTATCCCCCACAATCCCACTCTTCTGCCATCTCCCCATAACCTTTGATGCCCTTACAAATCATGAACCTATCAACCTCCACTTTAAATATACACAATGACATGGCCTCCATTGCTGACTGTAGCAATGAATTTCACAGATTCACCACCCTCTCCCTTCCTGCTCCTTCACTCCTTCACCCTTCTCTCTCCACTCTCACCTTCCCCCTTCTCTCTCTCTCTCCACTCACGCCTTCCCCCACTCTCTCTCCAATCTCACCTTCCCCCTTATCTCTCTCCACTCTCACCTTCCCCTCCTCTCTCTCCACACTCTCACCTTCCCCCTTCTCTCTCCACACTCTTACCTTCCCCCTTCTTGCTCTCCACTCTCACCTTCCCCCTTCTCTCTCTCCACTCTCACCTTCCCCTTCTCCCTCTCTCCACTCACCTTCCCCCTCTCTCTCCACTCTCACCCTCCCCTGAAGGCCGAGAAGAGCTTATTCGTCTTTAAATCCAGGTAAATAGATGCAAGGAAAAGGTGTTATAAACAGAACTCTAAGTATGATATGTAAGGGTTGCTCATTTCCTTCTTCTGAAACTTCATATTAATGGACCTGGCTGGTGGTGTGGTGGCATCAGCACAGGACTGCGGGGCGGGAAGTCCCGAGTTCAAAGCCAGCCAGCTCCCCTGCACGCCTTTCATCCATGCTGGGTTAAGAGCTGGTGATCTCTTTGAAAAACTCACCCGGCAGAAAGCAATGGCAAACCACCGCTGTAACTTGCCTGGTACGTGATTCCCAACTACGTCAGAGTGGCATGGGAGGAAGTCGTCCGCTAACTGGAAAAATTCCGGATGCAACGTACCTTTTTCCATATTAAACTAGTACTAAAGTGTAGTTACTTGCTTTTCTAGGAGAAAAAAAGACATTCCTTTCACATAGCACAGGTCTACTGTCTACTTTTATTTATTTAGAGATGCAGCACAGTTAACGGGTCTTCTAGCCCAACAAGCCTGCACAGTTATATCCATCTGGCCAATTACCCTATAAATCCATCTGCACATACTTGTAACGTGCGAGGGAACTGGAACACGCGGAGGAAGCCCACACAGTCACAGGGAGAATATATAAACTCCTTACAGCCAGCACCGGGAAATGAAATGCGATAGCACTGTGCCAACCAATACACTACCCATGCTACTGTTTGCAGAGATAAATTGAACAGACCAAAATAAGAATGTAAGGTAGCTCTACCTTCGATAACTTGATGAATATATTTTCTAGGTCCTTTAGTCGCCAGTGGCACCGTGGTTGCCAAGCACTTCAGCAATTATAAAGAAACAGCAGTGACATCACAATATCAAATTCCATGTCACACTATGTTCCAGTATCCATAACACCTCTACTTTAAATTAACGCTTGCTTGATGATGCCATGGTGAAAGGTACTTTGGTGAGGGTAACCACAACATTGAATAAATAGATGGAAGTGAATGATATCACACTATTGTTGTTTGGAAATTGGATGATGAAATTCTGCGGATAATTGAGAAAGAGCATTTAAAACACCTGTTGTTGTGTTCTTCTAATCTACTTCATGGACTTCTTTTGTATGGCAAATAAATGTTCTATGATGTATTGACCAGAATAGAAAGAACAGATATTGTACTTGCATTTATTAGTTCTCAGTTAGTGAAGCGACTAGAGGAAAGATTCAGGACAGATTTTCTCAGTCCATGCATTCAGTGAAAGGGCTGGTTTGTTGGTAATGTACTTTGGAAACTGCAGACCACTGTCCTTGAGTTTCTATCATTTGAAGTATTTCATATTGTCTGTTTACCTCTTCTCTATTGCAACTCCAAAAAACTTGATTTCTCTTTTATAAACTAACGTTGGCTCTTCCTAGTCCTGTCATTACTTTCCAAATGCTTTTAATAGTAGCTTCAGGTATTGTCACCACTATAGATGTCAGGTTAAGAGGTTGCTTTCCTATTTTCTCTCTGTTTTCTTTTTGAAATAGCCAGGTTATATTTGCCACCTTTTAAACTGTGGCAACCGTTCATGAACAAGTAGAATTTTGGAAGAAGATAACCATTTGCAACCAATATTGCCATGGCCACCTCCTTCAACATCTGATGTTTCCGGTTGTCATATCCTGGGGATTTACTTTATCTTCAGTCGGAATCATTTTCCCATTACTAGTTTTTTTTTCCTATGTCACTCCTTAGAGCTTATTTGGCTTTAGATCTATAGTTCGCCATTTCACTGCACCCTTTTTATGCAGACAGTCAAAACCCTTATTTAATTCCTCTGTCACTTCCTTATTTTCCAATATAATTTCTACTTTATCAATCTGTAAAGAAAAACTCATTAGCTTCAGCTATTTTTTTGCTCTTCTATACTCATTATCTTTTTGCTGGATTATTCTCATATTCTACTTTCCTTATCAAGGCCTTGACTTCTTTTGCTGAGTTCTGCAATGTTTCCAGTCTTCAGGCTTGTTACTTTAATGTCAACATTATAAGCCCTTTTCTTCTATTTTACTACAATGTTTAACCTTACACTATGGTCACTGCTCTAGTGCTCTTCCTGTTGTAACTTTTTTGTTGCCTTAAATGGATATATAAACTATGTATTCATTCTTTAAATATTCACTACTACTTATCTGCTGTCATAACTATTAACGTAATTGCCCAAACTACAGAGTCACTTCCTGCTTCATGCTTACAGTATATATTTAGCTTATTCTGATGTAAGTATCTTGTTTAAGGTTGAACTACAAGATTTATATGTATGACATAAAATTCTATTTTACTATACTTCTTGACAAAGTCTCCAGCACCAGACAACCAAGCGCGGCTAAACAAGACTGTGGAACACTCAGATGACAGCAACAAACACCAGATTAGCTTTGCGTGTTGACCGATGATCTAATTGCTCTGCAACCTTCTGCTCAATATAAAGTACATATGCACTAACCCTTTTACCAATGTCGCACACCAATTGGGTTTCACACCAGAAGTCTTCAGTATAAAAACAGAAGAAATAGGAGCAGGAGTAGGACATCTGTCCCATCGAGCCTGCTCCGCCATTCAATAAAATCATGGCTAATCCACCTACCTGCCTTTTCCCCATAACCCTTAATTCCCCTACTATGCAAAACTCTATCCAAACTTCTCTCCACTGCCTCATTGGGCAGAGAATTCCACAGAATCACCACACTCCAGGAAAAACAGTTCCTCCTCATCTTTATCCTAAATCTACTCCCCTGAATCCTGAGGCTATGTCCCCTAGTTCTAGTCTCACCTACCATACATCTTCTGAGGACACTACTTCAGAATCCTCCAACATGTTTTAGCAGCCAGAAATGGTGCTTATGAGTGCAATTTCACTCACTCCAATTTGCCGCACCCACAGTACCCGGGCATAAAGAGTCGACACAGCATTGAGGAACCATGTCAATCCCCCTAATCAAGTAGAGACCTCTTAAAGTGAAAAGTTGTGGTACTAATAAAATCAGAAGTACAAAAATGCAATCATATAACAGAATTGAGGAGAGTTTCTTTTGCCTTTGCAATCAGTCCTCACACCAATGGTATAAAGGGAATCAAAATTCACCCTAGTGTTACATTATTTTTCACTTTTGTCATTAGTCAGAAGGTCATGGTTCTACTTTATACTCCAGACAGCCAAACAAAAATAAAATGGTTGGCAGATAACAGTACAACACTCACAACACGCTGGAGGAACTCAGCAGCTCGGGCAGCATCTGTGGAAACGATCAGTCAACGTTTCGGGCCAGAACCCTTCATCAGGACCGACTCAAAACGTTGACTGATCGTTTCCACGGATGCTGGTGACCTGCTGAGTTCCTCCAGCATGTTGTGAGTGTTTCTTTGCCCCCAGCATCTGCAGAGTATATTGTGTTTAGATAACAGTACATTACTGGAAAAGTGCCAGTCTCTCTAAGGTGCTATCTTTCAATTTGTTAAGGCAAGCCTACATCTGCACGGGTAAGAATAATTTATGACACTCATTTGCGGAACAGCAGCAAGCAATTCCTGGCAATAATCAAAAAACCTGTCAGTGCTGGTAATCTGAGTCTGATAAGGGTCCCTGACCTAAAACAATAAACGTTTCTCTTTCCACAGTTGTTGCTTACCCTGCTGAGTTTTTCCAGTGTGTTTGTTTTTCTTTGTTACCCCTGGCATCCTGTACATATGATGACCTCAAAAGGCATTTCTAAACCTGATTAACTGATCAATGGCTATTTGTGGGGGGGTTACTGTGTGGGAATTAGCTGTCTTGACTCACAGTTTACAACAGTGGACTACACTCCAAAGGTACTTCAATGGCTGCACCATTGTATTGTAAAGGGTTAATCTTTGTGTTTTTCAAATGTCTCACCACTGTGGCCTTGAACGTAACAGAACTGACAGCAGAAGCTTTGATTAAGACTTTGGGATACAATACAACCGTGAGAATGCAAGACTATGGGAATACAACCGTGGGAACATGGAAGTTAGGTGAACACAGGGGAGGTTTCATGAGGAGTGGTGATAAGTGATGATTGGTTCTGTTTCAGTGGATTGAGCTAATATACTTGTCCACTTACTGCAGCATTTCATATCAGCAGAAAGGACATAAAATTAGGGCCATTGGGGGAGAGGGGTTTGAGGATAATTTTTTGAGGCCTCACCAACAGGCTGGTTGTGAACGGCACCGTGGATTGGCAGAACAGGAGGTGTTCTGAACTGAGAGAGGCCTGCGCACACCTAAATATGTGTTTTAATGAGCATAGAGCAGGCCTTTTGGTCCACAATGTTGTGCCAAACCAATTAATTTAGTAATCAAATGGCTAACTAATCTCTTCCACCTACACAATGTCCATATCCTTCCATTTTCCTCTTGTCCAAAGTTCAAAGTATTATCAAAGTACATATATGTCACCATATATAACCCCGGGATTCATTTTCTTATGGCTATATTCAGCAAATCTATAGGATAGTAACAATAATAGGATTAATGAAAGATCAACCGGAGTGCAGAAGGCAACAAACTGCAAATGCAAATATAAATACATAGCAAAAAATAATGAGATCATGAGATAGAGTCCTTAAAGTGAGATCATTGGTTGTGAGAATATTTCAATGATTGGACAAGTGAGTGTAGTTATTCTCTTTTGTTCAAGAGCCTGATGGTTGAGGGGTGGTAACTGTTCTTGAACCTGGTGGTGTGAGTCCTGAGGCTCTTGTACCCTCTATTTGATGGTTGAGCATGACCTGGTTGGTGAGGATCTCTGATGATGGACGCTACTTTCCTACAACAGCGTTTTATGTAGAGGTGCTCAATGGTTGGAAGCACTTTATCTAATCATCTCTTAAAAGTCCCTAATGTTTCTGCTTCTACCACCACCCCAGGTGTGTGTTCCAGACCCCCACCGCTACCTGTGTAAAAAAAAACCTGCCCCCTATATCTCCTTTAAAATTGCACCCTTTCACCTTAACACATGCCTTCTGTTTGGACATTTCAACCATGGAAAAATGACACTGCCTGCCTACTTTAGCTATGTCACTCATTACCTTATAAACCTCTGTCGGATCTCCCCTCAGCCTCTGTTGCTCCAGAAAAAAACAATCTAAGTTGATACAACCTCTTGTTACAACACATGATCTCTAATCCAGACCAGCTTGCTGAGGTGTTTACAAGTATACTTAACCTCTCACTGCAACAATTTGTTGTTCCAACACGCCTTAAAACCTCCACCATCATCCCAGTGCCCAAAAAGTCAGCTGTGAAGTGCCTGAGTGACTGTCGCCCTGTAGCGCTGACACCCATAGCCATGAGTGCTTTGACTTGTGCCCTCACACATTAAGGCTATAATCCCACCTGATCTGGACAAACACCAGTCTGCCTACCAGGCAAACCGCTCCACAGAGGATGCAATCATAACAGCCCTCCATATTGCTCTGACTCACTTAGAGGAACCGAACTCTTATGTGAGGATGTTATTTGTGGACTTCGGTTCTGCATTTACCACAGTACTGGTCAGCAAACTGAACATTCTTGGCCTTGGTTCCTCCCTGTGCTCATGGGTCATGGACTTTCTCACAGTCCGACCACAGCAAGTCAAAATTGGTAAGTACCCTCATCTTAAAAATAGGCACCCCGCAGGGCTGTGTGCTGAGCCCTATGCTCTACACACTCTTCACACATGACTGCACCCCCATCTACACCTCCAACTCCATCATTAAATTTGCGGACGATACCACAGTGGTTGGCCTGATCTCAGACGAGGATGAAACAACCTACAGGCTTGAGGTGGATCATCTGATGGAGTTGTGCAAGGACAACGACCTGGTCCTTAACACTTCTCATAAAAAAGAGATGATCATTGACCTCAGGAGATCAAAGGACAGAGTACACACCCTCCCTCCATATACATGGAGAGGTAGTGGAAAGTGTGGAAAACCTGAAGTTCCTTGGAGTTATGTTGTCAAAACAGCTGACATGGACCACCAACACCTCACTGCTTGTAAAAAAGGCACAACAAAGACTCTTCTTCCTCAGAAAGCTGAAACAGGCCAAACTCCCACAAAAGCTGTTGCTTAACTTCTACAGAAGCACAATTGAAACCATCCTGAGTAACAGCGCCACAGTGTGGTATGCCAGCTGCACAGCCGCTGAGTGACAAGACCTGCATCGCATGGTGAAGGCGGCCCAGCGAATTGTCAGGAAGGAGCTCCCAGGATTGGACACCATCTATTCCAGCAGACTCAGGAGGAAAGCAATCAGCATAACCAGAGACACCACACACCCCGGCCACTCCCTGTCTGACTCGCTGCCGTCCAGCAAAAGGTTCAGGACACTAAAAGCCAGAACAAATAGACAGAGGAACAGCTTCCATCCCAGAGCTGTGGCCTCCATCACACCACTCCCACAGAACAATGACTGAAACTGTGAGCACACACAAGGACTCAAATACTTGCACTAACAGCACTTTGTGCATTACTGTGATATTCTGGTGCTGCTGCAGCTTATTTTCTGCTACTTATCGATTTAATATTGTTTTTCTATTACTGTCTTGTTTTTATCTACCGCTTTATTTAATTGCCTGAGAGGAAGCCAAACAGAGTTTCATTGTAACTATGTATGATGACAATAAAGATCATTCGATTCAATTCAACATCCTGGTAAACCTCTTCTGCACCCTCTCCAAAGCCTCAACATCCTTCCTGCAATGGGGCAACCAGAACTATGCAATATCCCAGATGCAGTCCAACTAGAGTTTTATAGAGCTGCAACATTACTTCCTGACTTCCGAACAATGCCTTGACTAATAAAGACAAGGGTGCTATATGCCTTCTTAAACACCCTATCAACTTGTGCAGCCACTATCAAGGAGTTATCAACTTAGACTCCAAGATCCCTCTGCTCATCAACACATTTAAAGGTCTTGCCTTTGATAGTGTACTGTCCTTTTACATTTGACTTACCAAGGTGCAACACTTCACATTTGTCTGGGTTAAGCTCCATCTGCCATTTCTCCACCCATACATGCGACTGAAGTATATCTTTGCCAGTATTCTGTGCTATTCACAACACCACCAATGCTTGCATTGTTCTGTAACATAAACAAAATTCTGTAGTTCTAAGTAGATAAGTGGAATTTGTGTCTTTCTACCTGTCCGAGCTGGATCTGAAAACCTCCTGGTATAATGTAACATTTTGGAGTAAGAGTAGGAAGGAAGACCCCCCCCCCCACCATGTGAAGAATACTGAGTACTGGCATGGATTAATAAGTCTGCAGGGTTTGGCAGCCTGTCTAATTTGCTGGTGGACCATGGTGCACCAATGGATTGGCTTTACAAGCTGGACCCACACAGGTTGAGGTTGAGGATTAAAATAGGGGCACAATCTCTTGTGTCCGTACTAAAGGGGTTAGGGTTTCCAGAGAAGACGTGAGCTAGAGAGGTTCTTTTTGGTTGTTGGCGGCCATCATAAAACAACACAAGGCAATCTCACAAAAAGAGGAGGAATTAGGGAATCTTAAGCACGAGGTGGGGGTATTCAATCACTGCTGCGCAACTATGGCAGAGGCTACCCATTGGGCACAGACATGGGCTGAGGAGATGAAGAAAAATAGTGTTGACATCACTTGCTGCCGGCTAAGGTCCACTGGCAGGAAGTGGCCCAAAGAGCAAATTGGCAACTGGTCTGGGCTCTTGTCTTACCCAGATATCTGGGATATGGATGTTCGGTTTGATGGTGAAGATCAGGAGGAGAGGGTGGGTGGGAAACCAATAATTCCACTGGTGGAAAGTTGCCCTCCTCCCTGCAACCCCCAGCCCTTGAAAGCACGACCAACTAGAGTCACCACATCCACCGAAATGTGGCCTGACCAATCTCCCTCTTCAAGCATCCCTTAGCTTACATGGTGACCCGGCAGTCCAGAATAACGTGTCATCCAACTAGAAGAAGAGGGGTAGCGGAGATCCAGAAGGTGACCGTCTCAGTGGTAACTAAGGCCCAATCCTCCAAAGAATTGGTGGAGCTGGAAGATCAAATCCGAAGGAAATCAGGAGAAACATTGTTATTGAGGATATGGGATGTGGGGGAGGAGAGGTCTTATCTGACTGGGAACTGGGCATCCTGGGAGGATTGTCATCAAAATACGGGCAAAGTATGCCCTACAGGGGACGGTCAGTGAGGAAAGGACTTTATGCCAGAGAGTAATGGCCACTGTAAAGGTTAAGTACCCCTCCCTGTTAGACCGGGATTTAAAACCTGGAGGAGATTGGAATACAGCGGAGGAGGGACTGGGGCTCTCTGTCAGTAGACCTCTGTTCACTGAGAATTGAGGATTCACCTTGACAATGGCAGGGTACCTGGTAAAAACAGCTGCTCCTCACCTGAAGGGAATAACATTGCCCCTTGTAGGCCCAGCAGTGGGGAGGACAGGAGGTGTAGCTATTGGGCTCTTGGAGAGGTTAGAACATGTAGGCTGGGTGAGGAGGATAGAAATGCAGAACAGACATTGATCCTGCTCAATGCAGGCATCCCGAAGGAATGGGTGGATGGGATATCCACCACTGCCTTGTATGCTTCACGGAAAAACCATTGACAAAATAAGAAGGGAGAGGAGTCGCAGGGGTAGGTGGGGGGCAGGGAAGGAAACCCTGTTGATTTCCCAATTAAAGGATCCAACCTTATACCCCTCTCTTAAGGCAACGCAGAAAACTCTCCAAGAGCTGCAGCAGGTGGCACCATCCTGCCCTGCTCCCATAAGGGTGCGGACAAGGCAGCCAACACTGTTCAGCAACACTTTGCCAGCCAGAAGGCCTGAGGCCTTATGTGCCTATTGTGCTACACTGGGGAAAGAGAAATGTATAACGATGGATGGTATTAGCTGAGCACTCCATTATCCCAAGCAATCCTGTCAGGTGGAGAGGTCCCCGGGCCATGATAGAAAAACTGGAGCATTATTCATTCCAGGTTGGGCAACTACAGTAAGGGCGGCTATTGGCCTTACAACCAAAACCTATGCCAGTTCTGGTTGCAGCATCCTCCAAAAGCATTTTGGGTATGAATGTTTTGAAATTCATGCAGGCCAATAGGGTCTACTTTACTTTTGGGGTGGATTGAACGATGGGGTTGGTGGGACCAGCCAAATGGGAACCTCCCGACCAAGGTGGTGAACGCCAAGTGAATGCCAGGTGGCACCCACCGGGTGGCACCAAAAAGATCAGGGAAACAATGCAGCACTGTTGAAGGAGGGGTCGTTCAGCTGGCAATGTCCCCCTAAAATAGCCCTGTATGGCTGGTGTGGAAGGGGGATGGAACATCACAAACGATACTAGACTCTAGGCAATTGTATAAGCACGTCCTGCACCTCACAGCAGCTGTTCTGGAGGACATAGGGGGTAGGGAGGGGAAGCATTAGTGTGCTGTAGTGGATTTGCCAAAACTTTCTTTTCCTTTCCATTGAGCCTTGAGTCCCATGACCAGTTTGCCTTTACATGGAAAGGCAGGCAGTATAGCTTACATCCTCTTCCACAGGGATACATATACAGCACGACCTTGCACCATGACATCACAGCTTGAGACCTACAAGGGGTCTCACTCAACCCAACCATCTCAGTATTCCATTGGAGGGGCCTCGGAGGAGACAGTAGGGGAGGCAATAGACAAGCTGGTTACCTCCCTGAGGGAGAAGGATGGTCTATTAATCCCAACAAGATTCAAGGCCCCAGCCAGAATGTATTATTTTTGGGAATGCAATGGCACTCTGGACAAGGGGAAATACTGGAAAAGTCCAAATGAAAAATATTAAAGGCAGCAGTTGCCACTTCTAAAAAGGAGACCCAGCATTCTTCGGGGCTAGTTGGGCTTTGGCGAAAACTTATTCCTCACCTAATGATGATACTGAGGCCATTACGGAAAAAGACCCCTTTCCACAGTGTTATATTTTGTAACCCCAGAAACCAATCAAAAGAAACCACAGGAGCCCGTGATAACTTATCAATGTATTCAGTTTCTCTTTTGGTGAGGCACTCACTTAAGATATGGTGGTGGAATGACGTATGTCATTCATATACTTCTTACAGATAACTCGTAATGAATTATGTAAACAAAGAATGTTCCTCCCTGCTTGTTCTGCCTCTCTTTCTTCTTGAAGAGCAATTTTTCAGTCTTCTGGAACCATTCCAGAATCTAGTGATTTTTGAAAGATCATTACTAATGCCTTCCACATCTCTTCACTGCCTCTTTCAGAACCCTGGGGTGTACACCATCTGGTTCAGGTGACTTATCTACCTTCCGACCTTTCAGTTTCCCAAGAACCTTCTCTCTTGTAGTGAAAACTTCAAATACTTCATGACCCTTGACTCCTGGACCACCACACTGCAAGTGTCTTTCACTGTGAAGACAGATGCAAAATTCTTATTCAGTCCACCCACCATTTCCTTGACCCCCATTACTACCTCTCCAGCATTGTCTTCCTGCAGTCTGGTATACACTCTTGCCTCTCTTTTACACTTTATGTATTTGAAGAAACTTTTGATATCCTCTTTAACATTATTGGCTAGCTTACTTTCATATTCCAGCTTTACCTTCTTAATGACTTTTTTAGTTGCCTTCTGTTGGCTTTTAGAAGCTTCCCAATCTTCTAATTTTTGCTCTATTGTGTGCCCTCTCTTTCCCTTTTATTTTAACTTTGACTTCTCTTGTTAGCCATGGTTCTGTCATCTTTCCTTTAGAATATTTCTTCCTGTTTGGAAGGTATATATCTTGTGCCTTCCGAATTGCTTCCAGAAATTCCAGCCATTGCTGCTCTGCTGTCATCCATGCCAGTGTTCTTTTCCAATCAATTCTGCCCAACTCCTCTCTCATGCCTCTGTAATTTCCTTTACTCCACTGTAATACTGATATATCTGACTTTAGCTTCTCCTTCTCAAATTTCGGAGTGAATTCAATCATATTACGATCACTTTGCCCTTAGGGTTCTTTTATCTTAAGCTCTCTAATCAATTCTGGTTCATTGCACAACACCCAATCCAGAATAGCTGATCCCCTAGTGGGCTCAACCATGAGCTGCTCTGAAAAGCCATCTCACAGGTACTCTGGAAATTCCCCCTCCTGGAATCCAGCACCAATCTGATTTTCCCAATCTACCTGCATTTTGAAATCCCCCATGACTATTGTAACTTTGCCCTTTTGACATGGACTTTCTACCTACATGAATTTGTAGACTACATCCTAACTACTGTTTGGGAGTCTGTATACAACTCCCATCAGGCTCTTTCTATCTCTGCCGTTCCTTAGCTCTGTTAACAACGATTCAACACCCTACAACCCCATGTCCCCTCTTTCTAATGATCTGATGTCTTACCACCCCTCTTCCTTCCTGTCTGTCTTTTTGATGCAATGTATATCCTTGGACATTAAGTTCACAGCTATAATCTTCTTTCAGCCATGATTCAGTGATGCTTACAACATCATATCTCCCTCTGACACCAACTTTTTAGTCACATATTAAATTATGTAATCTTACTTGTTCTGGCCTCACTAGCACATGGTATGGGTAGAAATACTGAGATCACAAGCCTGGAGTCCTGCCCTCTAACCTAGCACCGAACTCCTTGAACTCCCTAAGCAGAACCTCATCACTCCCCCTACCCACATCATTGGTACCTATTTGGAATATGACTTCTGGCTGATCACGCTCCCCACTTAAGAATGCTGAGGACTCAATCCAAGATATCCCAGCCCCTGGGATCTGGAAGACAACACACCATCCGGAAATTTTGTTGTCACCCACAGAACCTCCTGTCTGTTCCCCTGAATAATGAATCCCCTATCACCGCAGCGTGCCTCTTCTCTCCCTTTCCCTTCTGAGTTACAGACCTGGACTCAGTGCCAGAGACCTGACCACTGTGACTTTCCTCTGCTAAACCAACCACCCGTCCCCCCAACAGGGTCAAAAGTGATATACCCGTTATTGAGGGAGATGGCCACAGGGGTATTCTGCACTGGCTTCTTAATCCCTTTCCCCTTCCTGACTGTCACCCAGTTTCCTGTGTCCTGCACCTTGGGTATAACTCACTCTCTAGATGTCCTACCTATCACCCCTTCAGCCTCCCAAATGATCCGGAGTTCACTCAGTTTCAGCTCCAACACCTCAACATGGATTTTTAGAAGCTGCGGCCGGATGCACTTCTCGCTGTTGTAATCATAAGGGGCACTGGAGGTCACCCTGCCTTCCCACATCCTGCAAGAGGAGGATTCAACTATCCTGCCTGGCATCTCTACTGAACTAGATGAGCAGATATAACGAATGGAAGAAAAAAAAATTAACCTCGAGCTTTTCTTTTCTTTGCTTTCTCTGTTTGGAGTCTCTCTTCGTGGAAGCCTCGAAGAGTTAAAGCCTCAAGATCACCACTCTGACTCTGTCCACTCAGGCATTGGCTGCTGCGACGATAGCCTCTGGGCTTGCTCCTGCCTACCTTCAATTTGCTCTTGCTAATCAATCACAAGCGCTGATTGATCACTGGTCAGAGTTCTTCTTTGCTGTAGCAATTCGCTGCTGCCTTTTTTTCACTCGGGCAGTGGACCTGATTGAAATCCCCTCAATTCAAAACTTCCGATGTCTGCATTGGTCACTGGTCAAAGCTCTCTTTTGCAGTACCACATGGTAACATGTTCCTTGTCATCCCCACCAGTAACAATGATGCAATCCAGGTAACACTGAGATCCTGGGAAGCCTGCTAGCACCTGGTCCACAGCTTTCTGCCGGAATGAAGGTACAGATGCTACTCCAGAACTAACTCTGTTACACTGATAAAGCCCATTGTGAGTGTTTATGGTGAGAAACTCTTTGGACTCTTCTTCCATCTCCATTTAGAATGGAGGAGGAGAAGATGGCGGCGCGATGCAGCGCACAGCGGCCACATCAGTGATGAATATCTGTTATCTGTCAAGTAGGGTGCCATGCACAATCCTGATTTGATGGAGACGGATGTGAGAAGCATGGAGGAACATCTGGTGAAACTTCTGAAATGCCTGCTTCGCTGCCGCTGCTACTGTGCGATCCTGAATCTCCGGAGGGGAAGGCCCCGAGTCCTCGGCTTTGCTTGTTACTCGGCGGCCGGGGAGGGCTCGAAGTGCTCGGTGCTCGGTGTCGGAGGGCTGGTCGGAGGCTCGAAGTTTTTGGACGGACTCAGAGTCGGCTGAGGTTGGGTGCTTCCAGGGTGCTGCATTAGTAAGTTTGCGGCACTGGAGGTTCGTGGCAGGGAGAGTTTCTCCCTTCTACCGTCTGCGTGAGTTGATGGGCTATCGGGACTTTGAGACTTTTTTTACTGTGCCCATGGTTTGCTCTTTATCAAATTACGGTATTGCTTTGCACTGTTGTGACTGTATGTTATAATTATGCGGTTTTTGTCAGTTTTAGTCTTGGTCTGTCCTGTGTTTCTGTGATATCATACTGGAGGAACATTGTATCATTTCTTAATGCATGCATTTCTAAATGACAATAAACGAGGACAGAGTGTCCTCATAATCTAAAAAAAATCCAAATCTGTAGGTAGGCCTCAGTGAAGTTCACTTTACTGAAGCGTTTCTTTCTTCGCAAAGATACCCACTATCCTGAGCAGAGGGTATTGATCTACTTTCAGTAGTAGGTTGATGTTGACCTTAAAATCAGCACATATCCTGACAGACCCATTCTTCTTGGCTACTTTCACACAGAGAGTGGTGGGCATGTAGAATGTCCTGCCCACGACAGTGGTGGAGGAGGGTACAATACGGTCTGTTTAGAGACCCTTAGATAGGTATATGAAGCTTAGAAAAATAGAGGGCTATGCGGTAGAAAAATTCTAGGCAGTTGTTTTAAAACTAATTCATCACCACTATTATGGAGGAGGGGAGGAGAAGATTGCAGCGTGACACAGTGCGCGTGGCTGCTCCGAAATGATATCGTATTTGTAAGTAGGTATCGTGCACAATCCTGATTTGATGGAGACAGACGTGAGAAGCACGGAGGAACATCTGGAGAAACTTCTGAAATGCCCACTTCGCTGCCGTTGCTACTGTGCGATCGAGAATCTCCGGAGGGGAAGGCCCCAAATCCTCGGCTTTGCCTATTGCCTGTTGCCGGGGCCAGGGTCAAAGCGTTCGGCAGAGATGGTGCTCGGTGTCGGAGGGCTGGTCGGAGGCTCGAGGTTTTCGGTCGGACTCGAGTTGGCTGTGTTCGGATGCTTCCAGGGTGCTGCATCGGCAAGTTTGCGGCACTGGAAGCTCATGGCAGGGAGAGTTTTTTTTCCTTCTACCCTCTGCGTGAGATGATAGGACTTTCGAGAGAGAATTTGAGACTTTTTTTGACTGTGCCCATGGTCTGTTCTTTATCAAATTACGGTATTGCTTTGCACTGTTGTAACTATATGTTATAATTATGTGGTTTTTGTCAGTTTTTCAGTCTTGGTTTGTCTTGTTTTTCTGTGATATCATTCTGGAGGAACATTGTATCATTTCTTAATGCATGCATTACTAAATGACAATAAAAGAGGACTGCGTGTCCACATAACCTAATCTAATCTTATGTTTTGTAACTGCAGAAGCTAACCAAAAGAAAATGCGGGAGTCTGGGTTAATTTGTCTACGTACTTCATTTCTCTTTAGTGAGGCGCGACATATGACATGGTGGTATACATGACGTATGCCATTCATGTACATCTTACATGTAACCTATAATGAATTATGTAGAGAAGCAAAGAAGGCTTAATCAAACAATATATTTACAATATCACTCAAATATAACTGAAATATTAAATATGTGTTGGGCACGTGGCCAAGTGGTTAAGGCATTCGACTAGCAATCTGAAGGTCATGAGTTCGAGCCCCAGCCGAGGCAACGTGTTGTGTCCTTGAGCAAGGCACTTAATCACACATTGCTCTACGATGAAACTGGTGCCAAGCTGTATGGGTCCTAATGCCCTTCCCTTGGACAACATCGGTGTCGTGGAGAGGGGAGACTTGCAGCATGGGCAACTGCTGGTCTTCCATACAACCTTGCTCAGGTCTGCACCCTGAAGACTTTCCAGGCGCAGATCCATGGTCTCGCAAGACTAACAAATGCCTTTTATTACATACGCTACACAGTGCGGTTCTGACTAGCAAAATGCCTTTGTGACTACCAAACAGACCCTTGTCCTTGAGACCACGTGACACCTTTTGAACTGCAGGCCTCTGCCTCTTCTTGAGTGGCTGAATGAAGTCTGTGGCAGTTACTGAAAGATTGTTGGATCCCCTTGGCGTTTTGGATTAAGACCCTTCCCAAGGTTGCAACCTGATGCACCCCTTTTGAGACATCTCTCTTAGCCTGTTACTGGGCCCTCTTAGCCCCCGAGCGCCAGACAGGCTCAGAGACGGTGGCCTTGAGCCCAACCTACACTTTATGCAATAGCTGAAATCTGATAACATGACCCACAAAGAAGGCCAAGCTCAGTGCACTTCAATATTCTAATGGAAATTGTACAAAGCAGGTCGGGTGAAGAGAGAACTTAGTACTTTTTCCTCTTTTTTTGCACTACTTAATTTATTTTTTTCTATACCTCATCGTTATTTATAGTTTTTAGATTAGATTGGATTAGATTATGAGGACACTCGGTCCTCATTTATTGTCATTTAGTAATGCATTATTATTTATTTTTATTAATATGTATGGCATTGTACTGCTGCCGCAAAACAAAATATTTCACAACATATGCCAGTGATATTAAACCCATTCTGATTCTGCTTCTGAAAGGTCCCGATGGGGTGAGCCCCCTCCACGAGCAGGTAATGGCCCTACATGCAGATGACCATAAGCACCTCCAATGAGGTTGTGGCTTTCGATCCCTCGCCTATAAAATGGGGCAAACCACATGATGACCTAACCCTGGAGGAGAAACAGCATCTGTGGTTCCCTCAACACACATCAAAGTTGCTGGTGAACGCAGCAGGCCAGGCAGCATCTCTAGGAAGAGGTACAGTCGACGTTTCAGGCCGAGACCCTTCGCCAGGAATTTCCAGCATCTGCAGAATTCCTGTTGTTTACTTGTATATATTATATGACTTTCTGTCCTCCAAAAACATATCAACAATTAAACATTTTTTGTGCTGAGCTTGCTGTTCTAGGAGATAAACAGAATCTAGTTTTCAGTAAATAAGCTGCTACGGAGGTGACACGGTAGCGCAGGGTGACGGCACGGTAAAGTGCGTGGGGGGGGTGGTACGTGCGTCACTGTAGCATTGTGGTTAGCGCAACCCCTTACAGTGACAGCGGTCAGGGTTCAATTTCTGCCACTGTCTGTAAGGAGTGTCTATGTTCTCCCCGTGACCAGAAAGGTTTCCTTTGGGGGGGCTCTGATCTCCTCCCACGTTCCAGACGTATACAGGGTGGGGTTAGTAAGTTTATCAGCTTGCTGTGTTGGCACCGAAAGCATGGTGACATGTGTGGACTGCCTCCAGCACGTCCTCAGATTGTGCTGGTTGTTGACGCAAAATGATGCATTTCACTGAATGCTTCAGATGTTTTGACGTGCGTGTGGTAAATAAACCTAATCTTTAAAAGAGTCTGATTTTGTCTATAATTCATAAACAAAATGATGCAGATATTGGAAAGCTGAAATAATACCTCTACTAGCAGCAAATGTGAAGAAGGGAACAGAATTAATATTTCCTGCAGATGTTAGATCTCTCTCCCTTTTCAAGGAAATCTGGTTCATTTTACATGGATTTTGATGAACAGATAAGCATTGACCTAGAACACTAAGAATAAAACACCAATGAAATGAGAGCGTATTTCAATTTTGCACAAAGATTACATCTCCAAGAATGTGGCAGAACTGTACTAGTGAGTCAGATTTGTATTCAAGATTTCTGACTCAAAGGCTAAGGTTGCATCACTGACCATTGTTGGCAGTTGAAATGCTATACAGGCACTCGTTTTTTTGAACTAAATCTCAAAAGCACAAGAATAGAGAAACAAAATCACAAAAGGCTTGCTTTGCCTTATCTGACCCATTCTAACATGTAATGTCTAGCCAACATCTGACTATCTATAGTTTGAATGATTGAGATACACCATAAGATAGACCCTTCCGGCCCTTTGAGCCGTACTGCACAGCAATCCCCTGATTTAATCCTAGTCTAATCACAGAACAATTTCGAATGCAATTAACTTACAAACTGATACATCTTTGAACTGTGGGAGGAAACTGGAGCACCTGAAGGAAACCCACATGGTCATGGGGAGAACGTACGAACTTTTACAGGCGGCAGTGGGAATTGAATCTGGGTTGCCTGTATTGTAAAGCATTGTGTTAACCACTATGACTAATCAGGTGATAAATACAAAATATTTACGCAAAAGATCTCTGTCCAAGGCGATGAACTTGGAGGCCCTCGAAAAATGATTGACAATGACCATGATAACAGTCTTCCCCTTGGAAGGAAGATGATCCGTGATAAAGTCCATGGAGGTGTGCGCCCATAGTCTGTCTGGAAGAGGTAGGGGGTGGAGAAGCCTTTGAGGTTGGGTATGGGACTCCTCATTCTGGGTGCAAGCCTCATATGCCAACACATACTGCTGACCTTCCTTCATCATTCTGTGCTGCCAATACCTGCTTTTGATAAACTCAAGGGTCCTGGCAACCCCTGGGTGAGCGGTCATTCTGAGTATCTGGGGCCGGATGGAACTTGGGACGAACAGCCCTCCCAGAGAACAGTTCTCAGGAATCTTCCCTTGCACTTGGGCCCCGCAGTCAAGGGCAGGGATTCCCCAATGAATTGGCGCCACCATCTTGGCTTGGGGAAAAATGGTGGTGGGCTGCTCTTCTCATTCCAGTTTGTCAAAATGATGGGACAGGGCATCTGGCTTCTGGTTCTTTGACCTGGTCAATAGATCAGAATGAAATGAAAGTAGTTAGAGAACAAAGACCATCTGTCCTGCTTGGAATTCAGTCTCTTGGTCTCCTGAATATAAGCAGGTTCTTGTGGTCTGTCCAAACAATAAAAGGGTTCTTGGCCCCCTGCTAGCCAGTGCCGGCATTCCTCCAAAGTGAACTTAACCACAAGAAGCTCCCGACTCCTGATGTCATAGTTCACCCATGCCAGGAAGGCTACCTGGAAAGGTATGCACACGGGTGCAGTTTATAGTCTGAAGGTGTCCGTTGAGACAACACTGCACCTACTCTGATGTATCCATTTCCATGATGAAGGGAAGGTCCAGGTTAGGTGCAACCAAAATGGGACCTGTCGTGAACCTTGTTTGAGCTCTGTGGAAGCAGTTTCCTCTTCGGCAGTCCAAACAAAAAGGTCCGTGGATCTATTGGTTAGTGCTGTCAGCAGAGCCACCACTGAACTGACGTTTCTGATGAACATTTGGTAAAAGCTGGCAAATCCTAGGAATCGTTGAACTTGTTTCACATTGGTTGGTTCTCTGACTGCCTACATCTTACTAGCGTCCATCTTGAGATTGCCATTAGAGCTGATGAAGCCCAAAAATGAAATGGTGGTTATGTGAAATTCAGACTTTTCAGCTTGACGTCGTCCATGATCAAGAAGCTTCTTTAGGTTATCTCTGACATGTGCGACTTGCTCCTCCATGGACATCAAGAAAATTAGGATGTCGTCCAAGTAGAAGAAGGTGTACTTATGGAGAGCATCCTGGAGCATGTCGTTTATAAAGGCCTAGAAAACTGCTGGCATGGTCACAAGGCAGAAAGGCATGACCAGATACTCATAGTGTCCTGTAGGTGTGTTGAATGCCATCTTCCATTCGCCACCCTCCTTTATGCGAACCAGGCTGCATACACACTGCAAGTCTGGCTTCGGGGATATTTTTGCCCATTGGAGCATCTCAAAGGCACTGATCATGAGTGAAAGAGGGCACCAGTTGTTGACCGTTATGCAATTCAGCCCTCTATAATCAATGCATGGCTGCAGACTCCTGTCCTTCTTCTGTATGAAGAAGAAGAGGTTGCTGGAGAAGTAGAGGACCGAATGAATCCCAGGGCAAGATCCTCCTGCATATACTCCTCTACATCACTTCTCTCTGGGCCTGGGAGAGCGTATAATTGACCCTGTGGAGGACAAGTACCGGTAGATCTATAACGCAGTCATAGGCTCAGTGCGGTGGAAGAGTCAAGGCCTTTCCCTTACTGAAGACCTCTTCCAAATCATTGTAGACATAAGGGATTCCTACCTGCTTGGGTGCTGCAATTACATCCGAGCCTTCCTCTGTGGACAACTCCTGAGATTCTGTCAGTAGTGGAGGTAATTCAGCAGATCCCAGAGTCTGCCCCATAGGTTCACAAGAGTCTTTAGTGAAAACAGAGGCTGCATCACAGTCCAAATCCTCATCTGTATCCTCAGAAATCAACAGCAAGGTTCGACAAATAGTCCCTATACTCCTGGGACTAGGCTCCAAGGGTCTCAGTTTCAGAGCCTTCCCCTTAGATAGGACCTGGGAAGGTCCTATCTGGATCCCTTTGCCTTTGCCCTTTGGTTGAATTCCATGCTGCTTTGGAACTTACTTGGTTTTGCTCCTGAACTAGAGATCTAGTTCAAGCGCACCCCTGAGTGGACAGGGTCGGGACTCGCACGGGTCTATTGGCTGGAGCCAGCTTGTCTTCTCTTGAAGGTAGGACTGGGTTTCCTGAAGGCTCCAGGTAACCCTGAGCAGAAATCTGCCCTCTCGTTGGCTGCTTGCCTCTGGGGGTTCAAATACCAAGCTGAAAACATACCTTCTTGCAGCGACCGGTCCGTATATTCACAGCCAAGGGTACCTGAAAATCAGGGGTACATGAGGAGACTCAATGATCTGGAAACTGATGTCCTCTGCATGATCCCCTATCCTCATCCGCAAGACCAATGACGGCTACCAGATCTGCCTGGAACCAAGCGGACGGCCATCCAAAACAGTTGTGGGCGAGGGCTGGCTCAACTCCTGCGGGGGTATGTTGAGCCAATGGGCAGACCCCAAGTCCAGGAAATTTCCCGCTGCCCCCAGGATCCAAAAAAGCATTCATCTCTCATCGGTTCATACCCCAGGAGATCTCTGCCCTTAGTGTGACACCATAACCTGAGAGGTATGAGGGTGGTGGCTGCTACCGTCACAGTCCCCCTGACACCAGATGGTCTGAAAGTTCTCCTGACAGCTGCAGCTTCGGACATTCAGGTGACCAGCTTCCCTGCAGTAATGGCAGCAACTTCGATTCCGATGCCGGAACCTCTCATTGGCAGAGATTCTTATACAGCCGATATGCATGGGCTTGACGGGAGCCTGAACCGGAGACGGGCTGGTCATGGTCTGAGGTCGGGGAATGGAACGATGATGCATTGAGTCCAGGTTCGGGCTAGCCCTCTTCGACTTCTTCACGTAGTCCCACTTACACTCGGCCAGATGATTATCAAGGTGAACGGATTGGTTGATCAGATACTGGTTCTCCCAAAGTGAAGGTATCTTTCAGTTCATCTCCAAGTCCACGTCAGTGTGGCGTGGTCAAGGCCTCCCCATTTCAGCCACTCTCTTTGAGCCAAGGTCCGAAAATCAGAAGAGTAGTTGGCTGCTGACCTTCCACCCCGCTGAATCTTCATCAGGTGGTCTGATGTTTGGCTGGCTCCAGTGGAGTGATAGAACACCTTCCTCATGAGGCTAAGAATTCCTCCTAATATGAGCAAATCTCTGACCTGTCTTCCCAATGCATGGTGGCCCAGGCCAGGGCTCTCCTAGTCAGAAGAGAGGCAATGAAGGCCACCTTTTCGGTGCTCCGAAAGGGACCAGGACAGCTGGAATTCCAATCTTAATAAACACTGGATGAGGAAGCCGTGGCAAGAACCCGGCTCACTGTTGAATCTCCCCAGGGCTGGAAGGTGGACTGGCTCCACAGAGCAACTAACAGCCTCATCTGAGTTACTTTGGCTTCTCTCCTGTAATAGTTGGCACACTGGCCACCTGGAGGTCATGTATCTCCGGGCTCTGTCTTGAAATTTTCTAGCTGTGTTTGGTCACAGCTGGCGAAAGGCTCCAATACCCTGTTGGATCCATGTTGTTTTAATCATACTGTGATGAGAGTCCTTGCGGTGGGTGGCTTGGTGCCACAATGGCGGGGACATTGGGAGCAAGGGTGGACCCAAATGCAAGACACATCTTGTGAGGTTAATTAGATTTAGTTTATTGTTTGATACCAGGTGAGCAAAGCAGAATGAGGAATAGCAAACAGGACAAGGACTACGACTAGGCTGGGACCAAGGGTCTTGGCTAGGACTCGGAATTGGCTCCCAGAACTAGAGGAGACATGAAGAGGCTAGTACCTGGGTCTTGCCTCTGGCTCGGACCCCAGAACCAGGCATGGACATGACATGGGCTAGGGAGAGGAGGAACATGGAAAACAGAGCCTCGGTCTCAGGAGAGCAGGTACATGGAACCATCGACACATACACAGAACGCAGAGTCGGGACCCCTCCTTGGGTACAGGACATAGGGCCAGGACTCACACACAGAACAGAGAGCCGGGACCCCTCCTTGGGTACAGGACATAGGGCCGGGACTCATGACCATCTGTGGGGCAACGGCAAGACGGCCTGACTTACCTCACGGAGGCGAGGACAAGACAAGACAAATCATGACCCTCCGCGGGGCAACGACAGGACGGCCAGACTTACCCCACTGAGGCGAGGACAAGACAAGACAAGACCAACACGAAAGAACACAAGACAGTACCTATCTAGCTCCAGCGATAGAACTGGACCAAGGTGCAGGCGAGGGCTACAGACGAGGGCTAGAGGCGAGAGGAGCAGAGAAGGGATTCAGACAGGAATCACAGACCGCCAGGGCCAGGACTTGACTCAGAACTGGGAAGCCGCCAGGGCCAGGACTTGACTTGATACTTGAATGCCCCAAGGCCAGGACTTGACTTGGTACCTGAATCCCCCCGGAGCCAGGACTTGACTTGGAGCCTTCGGGTAGTGGCGAGCTCTTGACTCGACCCGGGAACAGTAGACAGCAGCTCCTGATTCTCTCCAGTGGGTTAACTGACGGACCCACCTTGATGAGGAAACATTGCAGGCTCGCTTTGGCGAGGTAACTGGACAGGGTTGCTCCGGTGAGGAAGAGCGAATTACCGGCACTCGCTTTGGCAGAGTCTAGGCTTGCTCCGGCCAGATGACATCGGCACACCGTACCTGTGGTGACTTTGCAGACGCTCCTGCACCGAACGGCTGATAGCCGGAGACTATAAACTACCAGTTCAGCCGAGCATTAATTGCCTCTAATCACCAAAGCTAAGGGACACGGGAAAACAGGGAATCAACGGTCCAGATCGTAACATAAACAAGGTAAATTTAAAGGGACCCCGATCCAGACCATGACACTTGGACCCAAATGAGAGAGTATCTGAAGCAGGGACCAAGGCACGGTATCAAACTAGATTGAGAACTGAGCACAAAACAAATGCTAGATGATATCACTAGTAAGGCTTATGATTGAGCACCAAATCTCAGTTCAGGTACTCCTTAAGTACTCACTTCTTGGTACTAAAACAGGATCGCCAATTAGTGGGAAGGTCCTGAACCTTTAACGGGGCTGCGCCAGCTATCCATGCTCCGGGGAGTGAGAGCGTTTAAACCCTGGAAGCTGGTCTGGTTGGGGGAGTGTCGTAACACTGAGCCAGCATCAACATCAAATGCCTCATCTAGTGTCTCTTCATGTCTACCATATCTTAGATACTCCTCTCATTTTCTCCACTCCTCTTCTCTTACATCTTAAAACATTCACGTGGTCCAACTTTTCCTAGTTCTGATGAAAGGTCAGCAATTTGCCAACACATGGTAGCGTAGTGGTTAGCACAACGCTTTACAGTACCAGGTCCCACCGCCAACTGTAAGGAGTTTGTATGTTCTCCCCATGACTGCATGGGTTTCCTCCTGGTGCTCCGGTTTCCTATCACATTCTAAAGACATAGTGTTTGGTAGGATGTTTAGTCATTGTAAATTGATTAGGCTAGGGTTAAATTGGGGGTTGCTGGGTGGTGCAACTCGAAGGGCCTATACCGTGCTTTATCTCAATAAATAGATAAATAAACATTAACTTTGTTTCTTTCCTCTTAGATGTCACTTGACCTGTGGAGCATTTCCAGTGTTTTCTGCTTTTATCTGTGATAACATCAATGTTCTTTGTTCAAAGTCTCAATTTCAAAAACTTTTCAAGTTCAGCCCTCTCAGATGATGTCACTCACTTCAAGGATGAATAGAGACCTTCAGAACAATCCAGAGACAAAAGAATGACGAAGTTGTTCACTTGTTACATTGCTTTTCTCTGTTCTGGTGGCACCCATCCTTTTAATGACTGCTGTGTTTTGCCGCTTGAAAGATTTCAATGACCTCTGAAACCAAAAAGGGTTCTTATATGTCATTCTGAGGTCTTTCTCCTGCTTTTCAGAGTTGAAGAAATGAGAAACCAAAGGTTAACTGGAAAGTTCTTTGAAATTTAGGGAAATAATTCAATTAAAGACCCATAAATTTCACATCAACAGTTTTTAATTTCCACAAACAAGAGAAAATCTGCAGATGCTGGAAATCTGAGCAACAGACATAAAATGCTGGAGGAATTCAGCAAGCCAGGCAGCATTTATGGAAGCATCTATAAAGGGTTTCGGCCTGAAACATCGACTGGACTTTTTTTCCATTAAAGCTGCCACGTGTGCTGAGTTCCTCCAGCATTTTGTGTGTATAGCTTTTAATTTCCTTCTCCTTTTGCATCCTCAAATCCCATAGAAGGAAATAGAGATTGCAGGAAAATCCAACTATGAAAGTGAACACTGAGTCTGATTTTATGGCCAGTGTCAGCTTGTATTTGCAGTTTTTCTTTATTAGAATTTTTAAAAAGTCTGATTGGAACAGTAGGTTACTTGTTAACTGCTGGAAAATATGATCCAGTGAAAGGTCATCCTTCAGAATTTCAAGCTACGTGCTGTTGGAAGATAGAGTGCAGAAGGAGGAACTTTGGCTCACTGTGTTCATATTGACCATCAAACACGCATTCCAGAATTCCTACAATAATCAAAATGTTCTCCCCAGATTCTCTTCAATTCCTCCCACATTCTACCGCTCACGTACACACATGGGGCAATTTACCCCTTGGAAGGCCAAGTAACCTTCCAATCTGCACATTCTTAGAACTTGGGAAAAAACTGAAGTATCATGGGGAAATCCAGTTTGTCTCAAGTAGAACATGCAAACTCCACACAGACAGCAAGCAAGTTTAAGGATGAACCTGGATCCCTGGTGCACTGTGGTCGCGGCTCTATGAGCTACACCACTGTAGCACTCTTGTGCCAAGAGGCCAAAATAGAAATGCAACACCAAGTGTCGTCTGCTTAGATAAAAATGTTCAGGAAAAACAAATTTGATGATATGAAGAGATCCAAGATAACCAAATTATAGAATGAATGGATTGTGCCTTCAAACCATCCTCAACATGCCTTTAGCCACTTAACAAATACTCCATACACTGCATGATCTGTAAATCCTAACAAGTAAAAATGTTATGAATATTGGTCATATTTTTCAGTCAGATTTCCAATCGTTGGGTTTCAGGTTTAGCTCTTGTTTATGATATTTGAATCATTTTGCTTTAAATATTAAAGTTCAAATAATAATTCAAAGATTGGTGTTTGTGAATAGAGACCAACAGATGTGCACATTACACTGAACTAACTTGACTCATAAAAGGGCAGCATTCATGCTGCATTCCATTCCTGGAACATAGGATTCCATGTGCCAGTTACAGCTGTGAGGATGGGTGATGGTGGAAACAAACTGCGTGCATTTACGAACGTTCTTCAGAAATAACCACATGTTCACTACAGCCTTTGCAGCTTTCAGTGGATTCAAAACCAAAAGAGGGGTGGTCCTGATAATTCTAATGCCTCTAAAGCCAAATGTAATTGTTCAGTCTTTCCACAGAGAAAGAAAAAAATCACTAAGAACCTTTTCATCTAACCTGATTCGAGAAAGGCTAGCAAATGGGTTTTCCTACAAGCCATTTTGTGACTCCATTTCAATGAAAATTGGGATGTCCTGAGAACGAGAAAGATGTCCAAAAAAGGATAGTTCTTTCTTTATTTTGGTTCTGTTTCCAACATACATATGGACTTCAAATGCAGAAACATTTCATTAGCTCCAAGATAGGCTAGGTTCCAGGGCTATGATCCAGGGAGAAGAGTTTGAATCCCATTATTACACTTGTGTTTCAATCAAATAAACTGAATGCTCTGGAATAAGAAAATTGTTGCAAAGACTCAGCTGGTTTACTAATGTCCTTTGGGGAAGCAAGTCTGCTATCCATAACTAGTTTGGCTTTTGTAACTCCAGACCCTTAGCAATGTGCTTAATAGCCCTTTGAAAAGACTTGGCAAGACACTGGGTTCAGATGCAGCTGGGAACGGGCAGTAACATACAAATTTCATTGGCAAATCCATTTTAAAAATTGCCAATTATTCTATCTTCTATAACAAAATCATGTTGTCAATTATTTTAAAGGATACATCAATTCCTCTGTTTTGCTTTCAATCTCTATTAAAACAATGCAATAACTTTTTTTATAAACACATTAGCCAATTTGTAATTAATTTAATAATTGTTATCTCATGCTTTCGCAACCTCATGACGTTTGTTAGTGTTTTGCAACCATGTGAGTACTCTTGAAGTGTAGTTACTGTTGTAACAAAGCAACATAGTAATGAATATGTACGGAACAGGCTCCCAGAAATAACAAGATAACCAAAGCAATTTGATCTCACCATTCAATAAACACTTGCTGTAACTCTGGGGAGAATTGACCTACACTTCTTTCAATTACATCTTTAGATATTTTAGTTATCCAGGCTGTTCGGGTTTAGGACCATTCATCAAAGCACGAATGTTAACCTTGCTTCTTTTTCCATAGATCCTGCCTGACTGATTTTACTACGTCTTCCCTTGCCCTGACTTGGTTGGCAGTATATTTACATTCAACAGAAGCAACCCAGGATGAATTTCTATCACAGTGCATTTTGGTCAGAAGAAAAGGTTCACTTTTTACGATTCATTCAACAATGAAAGCAATTTGCTGGTGAACGCTTGTCATATACAAAACAATTTCAAAAGCGTTTGGAGTTCTGATACAAGGTCATTAACTTAATTTCTCTCTTTACAGATGGAGTCATAGTCAAAGAGTTATACAAAGAATCGTCCATGCTTGTTAAGGAGTCTTCCAAAATCTAGACCCATTTGATTGCATTTTGACCTAAATCTATCCAGATATTTCTCTCTAAGTGAGGGTTCAGGAATAGTTACTACCCCTCAGCTATCAAGCTCTTGAACCAAAAGGGATAACTTCACTAAACTTCACTTGCTCCATCATTGAAATAAGAACATAAGAAATAGGAGCAGGAGTAGGCCGTCCGGCCCATCGAGCCTGCCCCGCCATTCAATAAGATCATGGCTGATCTGTCCGTAAACTCAGCTCCATCTACCTGCCTTTTCCCCATAACCCTTAATTCCCTTGCTATGTAAAAATCTATCTAACTGTATCTTAAATATATTTAGTGAAGAAGCCTCAACTGCTTCCCTGGGCAGGGAATTCCACAGATTCACCACTCTCTGGGAAAAACAGTTTCTCCTCATCTCTGTCCTAAAGCTTCTCCCCTGAATTTTGAGGCAATGTCCCCTAGTTCTAGTCTCACCTATCAATGGAAACAACTTTCCTACTTCTATCTTATCTATCCATTTCAAAATGTTGTATGTTTCTATAAGATCCCCTCTCATTCTTCTGAATTCCAGAGAGTATAGTCCCAGGCGACTCAATTTCTCCTCATAGGTTAACCCCTTCATCCCTGGAATCAACCTGGTGAACCTCCTCTGCACTGCCTGCAAAGCCAGTATATCCTTCCAACAACCTATGAACTCACTTTCAAGGACTCTTCACTCAAGTTCTCGATATTTATTGAGTATTTATTTATTATTATTATTTCTTTATTTTTGTACTTGAACAGTTTGTTGTCTTTTAAACACTGATTGAACACCCAAGTTGGTGCAGTCTTTCATTGATACTGTTACGGTTATTATTCTACAGATCTATTGGCTATGCCCACAAGAAAATGAATCTTAGGGTTGTATATGGTGACATATATGTACTTCTAACTTTTGAATTGTACCTTCCTCTACCACTTCCTTTGGCAGCTTATTCAATGCACCCATCACCCTCTTGCCTCTCAGATCACCTTTAAAGCTTTCACCTCTCACGTTAAATCTAGTTTTAGACTCCCCTATTCTGGGGGAAAAGTACTGTGACTCTCTACCATATCTATTGCTCTCAGTTTCATAAACCTCAATAAAGTCACCCTCATCCTCCTTCACTCCAGTGAAAACAGTTCCAGCCTATCCAGTCTCTCCTTTTAAGTCAGGCCCTCTAGTCTCAGAAACATTCTTGCAGAATCCTCTTTAACTTAATCACATCCTTCCTGTCATAAAGCAACCAGATACTCTGCTTTCAGCATTTAACACAAAAATTTTGAAATCGTTTAAAATGGGAGCAGCCACTGACCACGGGATATATTCAAAACTCAGAACAATTAGCACAAGGCATGACACTTCAATTCAATCTTATCAATGCTTTCAGGTGCACATCATTGTATATACATGCTTATTGAAAATGAACTGTATTACTTTGGGAGCTTCACACATTATACTTTATTCTCAGAACATTTATAAGAATGAAAGAGAATAAAGTCAATACGAATTAGATTCTCCACTCAGTTTATATACAACATGGCTCATTTCATCTGCCCACTACATTTCAATATTTTATAACACAAATTTCTCACAATTAATCAATACAATAAAGAAAATGGTAACAAGCTTGACTAGCAAAAGTGATATGTGACAGGAATTGAGAACAGCCATCAAATCATTGAAATTTACAGAACACAAGCAAGATATTCAATCTGAGCCAGAGGAAAAAGGCCATCTATTGTAATTCCACTTCCTACTTCAAGGCCCCTAGTTACACAGGTTACCTCAGAGGTGATGAGGATTTCTTCCACCACCACCTTACCTTGCAAACAGTCAGTGCTAGGTATCCAGTATCCGCCCGGGGGAAAGTAGAATTCTCGTTAACATTTTCTAATACTTCCTCCGATTCCTTCAAATCTATACCTCTATACCTATATCTGTGTTTTGTTTGTCTTTAGTTAAAGAGGGCAGAAACATCCTAATCATCCAATCTTGATCTTCTCTTAATTCTGTAAAACTTCAATTACATTTTCTCTTTGTTCCCTTAAAGGCGTTAATCCAGAGCCTCAACCTCGACTGGTATTTTGTCACACTATTTAGTCACAGAGTGGATGGAGTTAGGTGTTTTAGTGCATGAATTGCAAAATACTAGAAGGCAAAATGCCTTTTAACCTAAGTTGGAGCTTAGAAATGAGGAAATATGATTAAAGTTGTACAGGATACTAATGAGGCCTTGTCTGGAGTTTTGGACACAGTTTTGGAACACTTAGGAAAGGAAACACTGATATTGGACATGGTTTAAAAGTGATTTACTGGACTAATTACTGGGACGAGAGGGTTTTTCTAAGAAGATATATATCTATCTTCTTTAGAGTTTAAAAGAATGAATGGTCATCATATTGAAATGTAAAAATCCTGAGGAGGCTCAAAAGTACACTCCTTGGTTACCAGCACAAAGAACTATACAAATCTGTGAGATAGGAGCTCTCCTTCACAAAACTGTGCTGACTCCTCCTAATCAGTGCCTGCCTTTGCAAGTGAACAAAGATCCTGTCCCTCAGAATCTTCTCCGACAACTTCAAAATCAGAATCAGGTTTATTATCACCGGCATGTGTCGTGAAATTTGTTAACTTAGCAGCAGCAGAATGCAATACATTATATAGATAGGAAAGAAAAAAAATAAGTAAATCAATTACAGTGTATGTATATTGAATAGGTTAAAAATCACACAAAAATAAAAATAATGTATATTTAAAAAGTGAGGTAGTATTCATGGGTTCAATGTCCATTTAGGAATCAGACGGCAGAAGGGAAGAAGCTGTTCGTGAAGCACTGAGTGTGTGCCTTCAGGCTTCTGTACCTCCTACCTGATGGTAACAGTGAGAAAAGGCCATGCCCTGGGTGCTGGAGGTCCTTAATAATGGACGCTGCCTTACTGAGACACTGCTCCTTGAAGATGTCCTGGGTACTTTGCAGGCTAGTACCCAAGATGGAGCCAACTAAATTTACGACCCTCTGCAGCTTCTTTTGGTCCTGTGCAGTAGCCACCCCGCTCCCCCCACACCAGACAGAGATGCAGCCTGTCAGAATGCTCTCCACAGTACATATATAGAAGTTTTTGAGTGATGCAAGGCCAATTGACCTGTAGATTCAAGCTTATCTCTTTTTGAACAAAGAGACTTTACCTATTCCCCAATGTTCTGGTACCTCACCTCTGGTAAACAACTTTGCAAAAATGTCTGGAATTTTTTACTTCAGGTAAGATCATTGGACACATTTAAAAAAATTGGTACATTTCAAACATCATAGAATTGAGGCTATGGGAAACGGCTGCAGAAGAAGAGGTAAAGTCTGTGGCTGATCAGTGATGATCCCATTGAATAGAGGGTCAGATTTGACAGATGAAGTGGTAGACTCCTGCTTCTATTTTCTTGTGATCTGAATTTTCCAAGAACACTTCCTACTTTGATTCTGAAGTTCAATCCATTGACTTCAATTGAATGAATTTTAGAGACACTCAGAGTTCTCTATCTAATTTTTAGTTGAAATAGCAGATTCTTATTAATAAACTTGAAAATTTTCAGTGGAACTTTTACCAGCAAAGTGCTGTAATTTATTATAAATCCACTTCTCTACATCAACTTCTTATCTGTAGTCTTTTCCCATTACAGGTAGAAGATTCCCAAGTCACCAAGTCTTATACCACCAAACAAAAGGCTCTTCTGTTGGAGAAAAAGTTGAAAATTATCCAAATAATGTGAATCTACTGAGGGTATAAGTGCTTCAGGACTCACACCACCAGGTTCAGGGCCAATTATTACCCTCAACCATCAGGCTCTTGAACAAAAGGGGATATCTACACTTATTTAAGAACTCTTTTATCTTGTTATTTATTGCTATTTATTTATTATCAGCATTTGCACAGTTTGTTTACAGTTTATAGTTCCTGATGTTTATAGTGTACAGATCCTGTTTACAGTTACTGTTCTATAGATTTGGATAAGTATGGCCACAGAAAAAGAATCACAGGGTTGTATGTGGTGACGTGTATGCACTCTGATAATAAATTTTACCTTGAACTTTGTTTTGTTATGAGCTACATTTTCATAGAGCTCTATTTTTAAAATCCAAAAGATGAACAAAGTCAAGTATCTAATAAAGCTGAGGTATACAAGAATACAATTAAGTAGGAACAGGAGTAGGCCATTTGGCCCATCAAGCCCGTGCTTCTATTTGATGTGATCATTGGTTGATATGCACTCGGCCCCATCTCTTCTATTGCAGTTCCCTGTAGCCCTCAATTCCATGATCTTTCATAAAATTACCCACCTCCTCTACAAGTACCTCCAGTGATTTAGCCCCCACAACCTTCTGAGATGGAAAGTTCCAGATATTTGTCATCCTTTGTGAGAAGAAGTTCCTACTCACCAGTTTTTAATGGTCACCCTTTATCTTGTAACATGCTACCCCTCATTAAAGATCTTTCAAGATCTCTCTCAACATCTACCCTGACATGTCCTTTCATGATCTTCTACAAGATCACCCCCATCCTTATAAATGTCAATCAATGTATTTCTATGACCGTACCATTCATTTCTGGGATTGCTTCCCTGAACCTTTCAGACTGCTTTGCACTTTCTCCTCAACTTTAAGGTGGTTTTGAAATTCAGATTTAATGAAAAAACTTCTGTCCATTTTGTCATAATGTGAACAAAGTCACCAGAGAGAAATAGCTGGTAGATATAAAGTAGTCTTTTATTCAACAAAAAGAGACACAGCATTCATCATATTGAAACCCTTTCAGAGGAAGAGGACTCCTTGACCCAATATTACAAGACACTTTATATGCTGGAGATTAAAGGACAATTCTATATTTACAATGTATCTACAATGCTTCCTTTAAATTACATATAACTTTCACATCTTCTTCACATCTGTACTACAGACAACTAAATTAGGGTTAAATTAGCATTGACTGATCTTCTAATTAATCAGCTCACAGCTCTTAGGAACCCATTGTTCAGAGCTACATTTTGAATTTAATCTACAGTCCATATTCAAATTTGAAAATTGGTGGTTGAAGTTAATCTTTTGCTATACACCCGGACCAGAATATGCTCTAATACGCCTGTCCTGATATTTCATTTATGGCAGTGTTTAGCTGTAATTGATACTGTTCCAATGAAGGCACTTAGGATATATAATTGCATCCTGCAAGTTTGAGCTTTTGTTATTATTGTCCTGTGTTGTGAGTAAAAATCATTATCCATGCACTGTCACAATACTAGATATTAAAATACTTTCCGTATGGCAGCGAAGATGGCAAAGAGTAATACACACAAAATGTTGGAGGATCTCAGCAGGTCAGACAGCATCTATGGAGAGGAATAAACAGTCGAAATTTCAGTTGAGACACTTCATCAAGACTGGAAAGGACGAGGAAGAAGTCAGAAGAAGAAGGTGGGAAGGGGTGGGGGGGGGGGGTTGAAGGGTAGCCGTACAAGCTAGCAGGTGATAGGTGAAGCTAGGTGAGGGGGAAAGCAGGTGGGTGGGGGAATGTAGATGAAGTGAGAAGCTGGGTGGTGACAGGTGGAAAAGGTAAAGATAAAGAAGAATGAATCTGATAGGAGAGGACTATGGACATGGGAGAAAGAGATGAGGATGGGCAGTAGGAGGCTGTAGATGATACACAGGTGAGAAGAGAGGGGAAAGAGGGGAGCTAAAATGGAAAATGGAGAAAGGCAAAATGAGTGGGAGGAAAAATTTCTTCTTACCCCTTGAAAAGCTTCTGTGATCCCTTGGGTTTAAGATAGTTGAAAAAACGTTTAGGTAACTTTAAAAAATATCCAAACAAAACAACTTCCTTTGCCTCCAGTATCTATAAACAATCAGATTTAGCATCTCTCGTAAAATATTAGTATACAGTCTAAAGAAACTTTGACATTACATTGTTCAGAACTGCAATGAAGCATTTTGAGGTTAGGAGCTCTGCTCATCGATTTTCTTCCTCTTTTGGTAAATGTTCAGATTTTCCATCTTCTTGCACAGGAAGGGCATTTATCCTGGGATGATAGCAACAATCCTGGTCTACTGTTCTACCAGCAAGGGTCAAACTTCCTTCCAGGCTTTGCCTGCTGTTTCTTTGCTCTTGAGTGGTAAGGCTGTCCCAATGGTTATACAGACTGATTTGCTCTTCTTGCACAGGGAAGGGCACAGCTTTTTGAGACTGTTCTTGTACTGGCAACCCTGGGTGCACTTCAAAAGCACACATACTGCCTGGTTTCTCCTCATTGATGGGAAATCTGTCACTTCCTCTAAAATCTTCTCTCATATCTTCAGTGGTAAATTTTGCTCTGCCATTTACACCCCCCTTATTGCCTTCATCTGTGCTGTTATTCACTTTGACAATTACGTTGAAAATGACTGAACCGCCAGCACTCAATATTGATTGGCCATTGGTGTTATGCATCATGTTACCACCACATGAAAAGCCTAGAGTTAAGGAAGAAAAGATTTCATGTACAATAAACTCAGCTCTTAGTTCTCAATATACCAGCAACTTGTTTATCCACTGCCATTTTTCACATCAAACCAAATAATAAGATGCCAAAAGAAGATGTTTAATGGTATTTTTACAGTTAATAATTTCTGAATGCTTCTGAATATCAGGGGAGATCTTGCTTAGCAACTTTATGGGTGGAACTTCTCTAGTTTACAAGAAAACATGGTTTATTTTCAATTGTTTACGGGACATGGATGTCATTTGCTATGCTAGTATTGTCCATTGCTAATTGACCATGATGTCCAGAGGTCAATCATGTTACTGAGTCTGTTTTCACATATGGGGCAGACCAGAGAAACACATCCTTCCCTGAGGACAGTTAGATTCATGGTTACCATCACTTGGACAAACTTTTTTCAAGAAAAATCAAAATTTATTTGGTTACTTGAATTTAAATTCTCCAGCTAACGTGGTGGGATTTGAGGTCATGGTGTATCATCAGCCCAGTATCTTAACTGCCCATTATCATGCCCTCTGGTATAAGCCAATGGCACTGAAAAGGACTCCACCATTTTTGGGTCTTGGATGTTCTGACAACAGATTTCAGCTCTAGATCCAGGCAAGGTGAAGGGCAATGGAAAATTCCAGCAGCAAACGCAGACTACAGGCCCCATTTGGCAAGAAAAGGGCAAATGCCAAAACTTCTGCCAGAGGCGATCAACGATCAGGGTTCAGTTTCTGCTGCTGTCTGTAAGGAGTTTGTATGTTCTCCCTGTGACTGTGTGAGTTTCCTCCCACATTCCAAAGATGTACGAGTTAAGGTTAGCAAACTGTGGACATGAGCTGGAGCATTGCAACACTTGCCAGCTGCCCTCAGCAGATACTCCGACTATGCAAATGACTCATTGATTCTATGTTTTGATGTTTCGATGGGAATAACTGCCAACTTCCAATGGCAAATAGTGATGAAGAAAATGAACATAATGGACCAGAAATCATTTCTGCCCCCACTATTAGCTGTGGACAATTGATTTTGCTTGCTAAACTTCAATTCAGATTATTGATACCTATGCTATATAGGAATGTTGGGAATGATGGGGTAGGGGAGGAAGGCTGGAAGCAAATGACATTGCTGGCTTTATCACTGGATGTGCATAGTGTTCTTTTTATTCATCCAACATAGGTTTTGGAACTGACACTGACTCTAGGATCAGGGTAGACAATAGACCTGCAGAAATGTAATGATTCTGACAAGGCAAGGTGGCAAATTGGACAGACTAGTAATTTGCAGTGGTTTATGCTGAGGATAAGCAGCAGAAGCCCCAAGAACAATCGCTAGGTAAAGGCATAGGCTTATTGCCCTCTCAAACCTTTGGGTATACTATCCAGATACAATCATCCATGTTATATTTGAGAATGTTGTTTTAGAATAATGCCTAACTACTGGATATGTCTGATGAGATCCGGCCATAAGTAATGTATTCAGGTTTTATCAAGTGCATACTCTGATAACATATACAGTTAGGAAGGTTTAGTCACTTGGCATTCAAGGTGAGGTAGTAAATTGGATTGGATATTGGTTTTGTGGGAGACGACAGAGAGTGGTGGTAGATGGTTGCGTCTCTGACAGGAAAGCTGTGACTAGTGAAGTACCGCAGGGATCAGTGCTGGGTCCATTGCTGTTCATTATCTATATCACCGACCTGGATGATAATGTGGTTAACTGGATCAGCAAATCTGCAGCTGACACCAAAAATAGGGGTGTAGTGGACAGTGAGGAAGACTATCAATGGCTTGCAGCAGGATCTGGACCAGCTGGAAAAATGAGCTAAAAAATGGCAAATGAAATGTAACACAGACAAGTGCAAGGTCCTGGTAGGACCAGCCAGGGTAGGTCTACAACTAGAGGTCATGGGTTAAGAGTGAAAGGTGAAATGTTTAAGGGGAACATGAGAGGAAATTTCTTCACTCAGAGGGTTGTGAGGGTGTGGAATGAGCTAACAGCGATGGTGTGCATGCAAGCTCACTTTCAATATTTAAGACAAGTTTGGATGGGTACATGGATAATAAGGGTACGGATTGCAATGGTCCCGCTGCAGGTCATTGAGAGTAGGCTGTTTAAATGGTTTTGGCATGGACTAGATGGTCCAAAGGACCTATTTCTGTGCTGTACTTTTCTATGACTCTGTGATAAAACATTTGAGTTTGATTAGGTTGGAGCTTGCTGGATTAGATCAATATATGGCTGATTTGTTTGGTATTATTGCTTGAGTCTTATTAGGGACTTATTAGGGAGAGTCAACATGGCTTTGTGCATGGTAGGTCATGTTTGACCAATCTATTGGAGTTTTTCGAGAAGGTTACCAGGAAAGTGGATGAAGAGAAGGCAGTGGATATTGTCTACATGGACTTCAGTAAGGCCTTTGACAAGGTCCCGCATGGGAGGTTAGTGAGGAAAATTCAGTTGCTAGGTATACATGGAGAGACGGTAAATTGGATTGTTGTTGTTGTTGTTGTTTGTCCTTCGTAGTCGAAGATGACCATGGCTTCAAAGTCAAATGGGAGATTGGTGGCTGTGGGTCCGGAGGTGACTGATGAGGCCAATCCGGGCCCTGAAGGCTCGCCCACATGTGGGACACAAGTGGGTGGGTGCTGTCGTGGCAGTGGATGCTGCTCTGGCCTTGCGCACAGCACGCTTTCGTTGCGCCTCGATGATGCGCCTGACTTCAGCTGCACGGGCTCCTGTGGTGATCTTGCTGCGCCAGGCTGGACGGTCGAGGGCAAGCGTCTCCCACGTGTTGATGTCGACACCCAGGCCTTTGAGGGATGCTTTGAGGCAGTCTTTGTAACGTTTCTTCTGCCCCCCGACTGAGCGCTTGCCCTGACACAGTTCTCCGTACAGCAGCTGCTTAGGCAATCGGCTGTCTGGCATTCTGACCACAT
Organism: Mobula birostris; assembly: GCF_030028105.1. Classification (NCBI taxonomy): domain Eukaryota; kingdom Metazoa; phylum Chordata; class Chondrichthyes; order Myliobatiformes; family Myliobatidae; genus Mobula; species Mobula birostris. The sequence continues at coordinate 22,189,586 of NC_092388.1, forward strand.
GTCCAGCCCACCTGGCTTGGGCTTTCAGCAGGAGGGTGTAAACGCTGCAGAGCCCAGCTCGTTCCAGGATTTCCGTGTCGGGGACTTTGTCCTGCCACCAGATGTGGAGGAGTCTGCGGAGGCAGCTCAGGTGAAAGTGATTGAGCTGTTTTTGGTGTGTCTGCTGTAGACAGTCCAGGTCTCGCTGGCGTAAAAGAGGGTGGTAAGGACCACTGCACAGTAGACCTTCAGCTTGGTGGTAAGGCTGAGTCCTCTCCGCTCCCAGACGTTCTCACGGAGTCTCCCAAAGGCAGCGCTGGCTTTGGCAATCCTGTTGTCGACCTCAGCGTCTATGTTCACTGCGCGAGAGAGTATGCTGCCCAGGTAGGTGAAGTTGTCGACTGTCTGGAGATTCTGGCCCTTCACCGTGATGCGCGGCTCCTGGTATGGCTTTCCTGGGGCAGGCTGGTACATAACTTCGGTCTTTTTGGTGCTGATAGTGAGACCAAAGTGAGACCTACAAGAGGAAAGGCAACAGCCAGTCTTGCGACAACCACCGAGGCATCTCCCTCTTGTCCATTGCGGGGAAGATTCTGGCCCGCGTCCTGCTCAACCGCCTTCTCCAACATCTTGAGCAAGGTCTGCTCCCAGAAAGCCAGAGCGGCTTCCGTGCTGAACGTGGGACCGCGGACATGATTTTTGCTGCGCGCCAACTCCAGGAAAAATCCCAGGAGCAACACAGCGACCTCTTCGTGACCTTTGTCTATCTAACCAAGGCTTTCGATACGGTCAGCAGAGAAGGCTTGTGTAAGATCATGGAGAAGTTTGGCTGCCCCAGCAAGTTCATCACAATCGTGCGGCAGTTCCACGACGGTATGACGGTGAAAGTCCTGGATGACGGCGACGAGTCGGAGGCCTTCCCAGTGACAAATGGCATCAAACAAGGCTGTGTTCTTGCCCCGACTCTGTTCAGTATGGTATTCTCTGCCATGCTGACAGATGCCTTCCGTAACTACGAAGAAGGAATCCACGTCAGGTACAGGACTGACGGCAGGTTGTTCAACCTTAGGCGCCTGCAGGCAGTTACAAAGGTGCAAGAGACTGTCATCAGAGACTTCTTGTTTGCTGATGACTGCGCACTCAACGCCAGCACAGAGCAGGAGATGCAGCGTGAAATGGACTGCTTCTCACAAGCCTGCGACAAATTGGATTATAGATTGGCTCAATGGAAGAAGCCAAAGAGTGGTAAGTAGAGAATTGCTTCTCCGAGTGGAGGCCTGTGACTAGTGGTGTGCTGCAGGGATCAGTGCTGGGTCCATTGTTATTTGTCATCTATATCAATGATCTGGATGATAATGTGGTAAATTGGATCAGCAAATTTGCTGATGATACAAAGATTGGAGGTGTAGTAGACAGTGAGGAAGGTTTTCAGAGCCTGCAGAGGGACTTGGACCAGCTCGAAAAATGGGCTGAAAAATGGCAGATGGAGTTTAATACAGACAAGTGTGAGGTATTGCATGTTGGAAGGACAAACCAAGGTAGAACATACAGGGTTAATGGTAAGGCATTGAGGAGTGCAGTGGAACAGAGGGATCTGGGAATACAGATACAAAATTCCCTAAAAATGGCGTCACAGGTAGATAGGGTCGTAAAGAGAGCTTTTGGTACATTGGCCTTTATTAATCAAAGTATTGAGTATAAGAGCTGGAATGCTATGATGAGGTTGTATAAGGCATTGGTGAGGCCGAATCTGGAGTATTGTGTTCAGTTTTGGTCACCAAATTACAGGAAGGATATAAATAAGGTTGAAAGAGTGCAGAGGAGGTTTACAAGGATGTTGCCGGGACTTGAGAAACTCAGTTACAGAGAAAGGTTGAATAGGTTAGGACTTTATTCCCTGGAGCGTAGAAGAATGAGGGGAGATTTGATAGAGGTATATAAAATTATGATGGGTATTGATAGAGTGAATGCAAGTGGCTTTTTCCACTGAGGCAAGGGGAGAAAAAAACCAGAGGACATGGGTTAAGGGTGAGGGGGGAAAAGTTTAAAGGGAACATTAGTGGGGGCTTCTTCACACAGAGAGTGGTGGGAGTATGGAATGAGCTGCCAGACGAGGTGGTAAATGCGGGTTCTTTTTTAACATTTAAGAATAAATTGGACAGATACATGGATGGGAGGTGTATGGTGGGATATAGTCCGTGTGCAGGTGAGTGGGACTAGGTAGAAAATGGTTTGGCACAGCCAAGAAGGGCCAAAAGGCCTGTTTCTGTGCTGTAGTTTCTATGGCTCTATGGAGTCACATTTTCATGTTTGTTGTAACATACCTCAGTGGCCGCTTTTTTAGGTACATCTGACCATTAATGCAAATATCTATTCAGCCAATCATGGCTGGAAACTCAATGCATAAAAGCACACAGACATGGTCAAGAGGCTCAATAGTTGCTCAGACCAAACACTGGAAAGGGGAAGAAATGGCAAAGACTTTGACCATGGAATGATTGATGGTGCCAGACAAGGTGGTTTGAGTATCTCAGAAACTGCAGGTTTCTTCGGATTTTTACGCACAACAATCTCTAGAGTTTACAGAGAATGGTGTGGAAAACAAAACAAAAAATTCAGTGAGCTGAAATCCTGTGGGCGAAAATGTCTTGTTAATGAGAGAGGTCAGAGGAGAATGGCCAGACTGGTTCAAGCCGACAGGAAGATGACAATAACTCTGATAACCAACAGTGGTGTGCAAAATAGCATCTCTGAATGCACAATGTGTTGAACCTTGAAGTGGATAGGCTACAGCAGCAGAAGACCATGAGTGTACATTAGTGCCCACTTCATGAGGTACAGGAGGCGGTTGCCTTTTGGCCCATTGAGTCTTTGCCAGCTCTTGGTGGAGTCATATCAAACCCATTCCCCATCTTATTTCCCTCTGATAGCATAGAGAAGACGAGATAAAAATCTGTCCTCAGCAGCTGGGTTCAAGATTTATAGAGAACAATGGCAATGTAATCCACATCAGAAACTGAACACCATTGACCTCAATGGCAGTAATTTCCATTACAGAGCCACTACATTGATATGAATGGTTAACTACAGGGGATAGGATAGATCTCGATGCTATAAATAGTAAGACAGTCACCTGTACATCCAAAAGCGAAGTCAAGAGAAATTTCTTTACTCAGAAACTGGTCAGAAAATGGAACATGATACGAAAGGGAACGTCTGAGGCCCCTTTTATTCCCACTTGCTGCCTCCTGCCTGTCAGCCATTCCTCTATCCATGCCAGTATCTTTCCTGTAATGCCATAGGATTTTATCTTGTTAAGCAGCCTCATGTGTGGCACCTTATCAAACACCTTCTCCCCTTAAACCTTGACACCCTGACTAATCAAGAATCTATCAATCTGTGCTTTAAATATATCCAATGACTTGGCAGGTTGGGCGGCATACGTCGACTCATTGTTTCCACGGATGCTGCCTGACCTGCTGAGTTCCTCCAGCGTGTTGTGAGTGTTGCTTTGACCCTAGCATCTGCAGAGTATTTTGTGTATCCATTGACTTGGCCTTCACAGCCATCTGTGCCAATGAAATCCACAGACTACCCTCTGGCAGAAGAAACTCCTTCTCATCTCTGTTATAAATGAACAATTCCCTATTCTGAGGCAATGCCCTCTGGTCCTAGGCTCATTCACTATAAGAAGCATCCTCTCCACATCCACTTTCAATATTCGATATGTTTCAATGAGATCCCCCCTCCCATTCCTTGAAACTCCAGCAAATGCAAGCCCAGAGCCATCAAACACTCATCTTACATTAACCTCTTCATTCCTGGAATAATTCTTGTGAATCTCCTCTGGACCCTCTCCAAACAAGCATACCCTTTATTAGACAGGGTCCCAAATCTTCTCACAATACTGCAAGTGCGGTCTGACCAATTCTTGCACAATTTCACAGGATATGCCATAGTGATAGACAAACAAGCTCTCCACTGCCCTTCTCAGTGCTTAATGTCAGTGAGAGTGCAGTGAGTAAGATGGAGAGGCTAATTCTCACTGGACTCTTACTGTGTGAGAGAAATGTTGCATGGAAACTGCAGATGGTAGATGTTACTGGTAAGTTTCAGTAGGCCAGTGCTACTCAATAGAACAAATTCATGTGGAAGTCCAGGACTGGAAACAGAAAATTGAAGGGAGTTGGGAACAGCCTTCCCTCTATGGTCTCCGTCTACACTTCTCACTGCTTGAGTAAAACAGCCAACATAATCACAGACATTCTCTCTTCTCCCTCTCCCATCGTGCAGGAGATACAATAGCCTGAAAGCACATACCACCAGGATCAAGGACAGTTTCTATCCCACTGTTATTATACTCTTGAATGGTCCTCTTGTAGAATAAGATGGACTTTTGGCCTCACAATCTACCTTGTTATGATGTTGCACTTTATAGTTTATCTATATAACCATATAACAATTACAGCACGGAAACAGGCCATCTCGGCCCTTCTAGTCCGTGCCGTACTCTTACTCTAACCTAGTCCAACCGACCTGCACTCAGCCCATAACCCTCCATTCCTTTCCTGTCCATATAGCTATCCAATTTAACTTTAAGTGACAACATCAAACATGCCTCAACCACTTCTGCTGGAAGCTCGTTCCACACAGCTACCACTCTCTGAGTAAAGAAGTTTCCCTTCATGTTACCCCTAAACTTTCGCCCTTTAACTCTCAACTCATGTCCTCTTGTTTGAATCTTCCCCACTCTCAATGGAAAAAGACTATCCACGTCAACACTATCAATCCCCCTTATAATTTTAAATACCCCTCTCAACCTTCTATGCTCCAAAGAATAAAGACCCAACTTGTTCAACATTTCTCTGTAACTTAGGAGATGAAACCCAGGCAACATTCTAGTAAATCTCCTCTGTACTCTCTCAATTTTGTTGACATCCTTCCTATAATTCGGTGACCAGAACTGTACAGAATACTCCAAATTTGGCCTCACCAATGCCTTGTACAATTTCAACATTACATCCCAACTCCTATACTCAATGCTCTGATCTATAAAGGCCAGCATACCAAAAGCTTTCTTCACCACCCTATCCACATGAGATTCCACCTTCAGGGAACTATGCACCATTATTCCTAGATCCCTCTGTTCTACTGCATTCTTCAATGCCCTACCATTTACCATGTATGTACTATTTTGATAAGTCCTACCAAAATGTAGCACCTCACATTTTTCAGCATTAAACTCCATCTGCCATCTTTCAGCCCACTCTTCTAACTGTCCTAAATCTCTCTGCAAGCTTTGAAAACCCACTTCATTATCCACAACTCCACCTATCTGCATGTACTTTCTCAATAACTTTTACAGTTTATTCTGCATTGCTGTTGTTTTACCTTATTACGAATTGTGTCGCGATTTGATCTGCATAAACAGTATGCAAGACAAAATCTTCTAATTTTCTTGGTATATGTAACAATAATAAATTAATTTTATTTATTGAGAAACAGGGCAGAATAGGCCCTTCCGGCCCTTTGAGCCACACTGCCCAGCAATCCCTGATTTAATCCTCGCCTAATCACCAGATAATTTACAATGGCCAATTAACCTACCAACTGGTATGTCTTTGGACTGTGGGAGGAAACCCACATGGTCATGGGGAGAAGGTACAAACTCCTTACATGCAGGGGTGGGAATTGAACCCTGTACTGTACTGTAAATTAACTACTATGCTACCGTGCCACCCAGTTCCTCGATTAATACATTCCATGTCAGGACCATGCCATGAGCTGCTTGCTGTCCACATTTACTCATTTTGTTTCTAGAAAGCTGAATCTGCTGGTCTAGTATGGCAAGGCCTTTGAGGCAGCAAAAATCGATACAGTGGAATCCGGTCACATGGGTGGCCCAGTATATCCTCCTCATGGAATTGCCAAAATAAGTTTTTAAAAAGGCATACAAAATTCAGGATTTAAAAAAAATACAACTAAAATTAAAAACAAAACTGCTTAAAAATGTAAAACAATAAAGCAAATTACAAATAATTAATAAATGTAACTTATTGTTGTCTTTTTCCCAGTGGCCATGAATTGGCTCAGAGATCAAGTGCAAGATTTAACTTGCTGTAGGCTTTATTGATGGATTCCCTGATAAGGTTCTGCTCAGCAGCTGGAATCCCTGCAGAGTCCAGTGGCGGAACACGGCTAGGAAACAGCCACTAAAGCTCAGTTCCAAGCTCTGTAGGGCTGGGGACTCAACAAGTCTGTGCTGCATCTCTGGAATCTGTGAAATCCAAATCTGGAAATCACAGACTGTACTTGACTAGCACTTGTGTGAGAGTCCCAAGCTTGCTGGCCCTTACAGGTAGAAGTGCTGGCTGTTTGCTGGAGAACTGTGGGCATTTCCCGCCATGCAGTGAGTGAAGTTCATGGATGGGTGCTAAACATGTTCGTTCTAAGTAGTCAGTCCCTCATTTCCACCTCCCCTCCCCCACCAACTGAGAAAAAAGGAAGTTAAATGTTTAGAACTGAGATGGACAACCTTTTTCACTTTGATGAATCAGAATTTTTGGAATTCTCTACTTCATATGTCATTCAATTATATTTATTCAAGATTAAAACCTGTTGACCAAAGGAATTAAGGAATAAGGGTATGGATGAATGGACGAAGAATTAGACTCAGACCCTCCGAACCTGCTCACTGGCCATGAAGATCATGCGTACCTTCAACCTCAGCTCTATTTCCTCATCCTGTCCCATTATCCCTTCATTCCTATTATATTCAGAAATTGTCTGATCTCTCTTTGAATGATCTCCAATGACTGAACCTCCACAGCCATCTTGGGTGGGGATTTCCTAATAGTTACCAGTCTCTGAGTTAAGAAATTTCTCTTCAGCCCGGTTCCCAATGGTTTGCCCCTTATTCTCAGACTGTGGATCCTGATTCTACACTCCTCATTCAGAGGAGACCCCCTCCCTGCATTTACTTTGACGGGCCTTGAGAGGATTTTTGAGTTCCAGTGAAATATGAATAGGAACGTTAACGTGGAAGAGATAAGCAATGATATTACAGGGAAGGGCAGAGCAGGCAGTAAGAGCTTTCCAGCTTAACACTGCTCTTGCGTTATAGAGGTGCTCTTACCAAGCAAAGTGTCTAAAATAAACAGATTGACTTACCAGAGGGCACTGAATTTCCTGACTTCAGTCCATTTTCATCACCCAGCTTTGTGTGGTCAGAACCATGGTTGCTGATATCAAGTCCCTCGATATCCTCAGCTTCCCCAGCGGAGCTGGAGGAGTTACTTTGACAACATGCGTGACAGTCGTGTTTTGGAGTACAATGTATGCCCGACTGAGCGGAGGATAATATGGTTGTGCTGTGCGAGGCTGGAAGTTGCTTTTGGCCATTTCTGAAGGTGCAGTTGCCAGTTCTGCCTTGTGTGGATGGATCACTGCAAACCGCCTCCTGCAGTTCATATCTCGCAGACATCAAAGGATTTGGTAAAGTTCCACTGCTTGCGTCTGCCAAAACAATTGTGCTGGAACTTCCCCCTTTACTCTTCATGTAGTAGGCAGTGTCTGGATTTTCCTTTGGGATCACTGGGGAATGTTTGGCGGTCCATAGAGTCTCATCTCTTTCATAATGATTCCACAGAGGGCTACAGTCGGGACATTCTGCAAGCGTGCATAATATAGAACCATTGCTTTGACTGGTTGCCGCCACCAGATTTTTGTGTTTTAGAAATAACTCACTCTCTGGATCCCATTTGTAGTTCTTAGTTCTAATCACTGGATGAAAAGGAGCTTCTCCCTGGAACGCAACGGAAAATCCTGAGTGGTGTGGCAGGTGAAGGTTTAAAGTGGAGACAAGAAAGGGCAGATGCTAGGATCTGGGGCAACGTGCAAGAAGCTGGAGGAACTCATTGGAAGAGACAGCATCCATTAATGAAAATGGGCAGTTGATATTTCAAGATGAGACCCCTCATCTGGACTACATTGAAGTCCTTTAAGGCTTTAGCCAGCAGAATAGATTACGGCAAAACAACATTGTGGGATATTTGGACTTCTGATCCCTCCCATTTTAGAAAATAACTTGAATTGATTCTCTTTTTTCCAACAAAGCTGATAACCTCAAAATGTTATATTCCATTATATTCTGTATGTCCATTTGCCTGAAACATTTCTGCATCCTCCTATGACAGCCCATAGGACAACACAAGAAGCAGAGCACGTGATATCAGGGGTCACATGCTGGAGTGGAATTTGAGTTGGTTTACACAGACAATAGGAATAAAAAGCTAACTTTCAGATTTGATGACTGAGACCAATAGAGGGAAACAGCCCTTGTGAAGGGAGATGGGGTGGGGGGGGGGGGTTAGCTTAATTTAGCAGAATGGTTAGTACAGACATAGCAGGCCAAAGAGCCATAAGACCATAAGGCAGGAGCAGAATTAGGCTCTGTCTGCTCTGCCATTTCACCATGGCTGATTCCGGATCTCACTCAACCCCATGCACCTGCCCTTTCACCATGTTCCTTGATGCCCCAACAAATCAGCAATCTTATCAACTTCCACTTTAAATATACCCATGACCTTGGCCTCCACCACAGTCTGCGGCACAGCATTCCACAGATTCACCACTCTTTGGCTGAAAAAATTCCTCCTTACTTATGTTCTATAAGGTCACCCTTCAACTGTGAGGCTGTGCCCTCTAGTTCTGGATACCCCCACCAGAGGAAACGCCCTCTCCACAATCACCTTATCTAGTCCTTTCAACATTCAGTAGGTTTCAATGAGATCCCCAAGCTTCTAAATTCTAGTGAGAACGGGCACACAGCTGCCGAAAGCTCCTCATATGTGGCACCTTATCAAATGCCTTCTGAAAATCTAAGTAAATGACATCCACTGCTCCTCCACTTATTACTTTCTCAAAGAATTCTAACAGATCTGTCAGGCAAGATTTCCCTTTACAGAACCATGCTGACTTTGACTTTATTTTATCATTATTCTCTAAGTACCTTGAAACCCCCACCCTTAATAATGGACTCCAACACTTTTCCAACCACTGAAGTTAGGCTAACTGGCCTACAATTTCCTCTCTTTTGTCTTCCTCCCTTCTTAAAGAGTGGAGTGACATTTGCAATTTTCCAGTCATCCATGACTATGCCAGAATCAAATGATTCTTGAAGGATCATGACCAATGCATCCAGTATCTCTTCAGCAACCTCTTTCAGGACTCTGGGATGTAGTCCATCTGGTCCAGGTGACTTCTACTATTCTGTTAGCTAGCCCTCATATTTCATCTTTTCCCTTCTCATAGCATTTTTAGTTGTCTTTTGTTGGATTTTAAAAGCTTCCCAATCATCCAACTTCCCACTCACTTTTGCTATCTTATATGCTCTTTCCTCGGCTTCAATGCAGTCCTTAACTTCCTTTGTCAGCCACGGTTGCCTAGCTCTGCCATTTGAGAATTTCTTCTTCTGTGGGACATATCTATTCTGCGCCTTGTGAACAATTCCCAGAAACTTCAGCCACCTCTGTTCTGCCATCATCCCTACTAGTATCCTCCTCCAGCCCACCCAGAGAAGCTCCTCTCTCATGCCTCTGTAATTCCCCTTATTCCATTGTGATACTGATACCTGTGACTTATGCTTCTCTCTCTCATTGCAGTATGAATTCAGGCCTGTCCAGTTTTATTACTCTTCTCAGTCCAATGAATATAAAACTCTTAAAGACCCTGTCAACTATTTCATTGACTCTTCCAATCATTTACAGCTTCATTTTGTACTTCTCAGCACTGCAGCCACATCGCAGCTGGACGTCACTTTCAAACCATCAGTCATCCATCTAACAAACTTACCTCATTTCCCCCTTTCCCATGAATACTGCACCAAGCATGCGCAAATCTTTGTTGAATAGAGTCTGCATTAAGATTTTTAAAAAGCAGAGTTATGGTCAAATACTAATCCACGACACAACCACAAGAACAGTACTGATGAAATCGACAGTAGTTCTACTCATCTGCTTGACCAATAATATTAATGTTGTGAGACACACAGAGAATAAAATGGTTATCCTTAATTTTCAAAGATTATAGTTATTTAGTCAGGATTCCTAATGGCATTCTTAGATGGAATCAATCCAATAAACTACAATGATTTTGTAAACTAGCATGATTCCTGCGAATGGAAAGTTTATTGTATGAGAAGAAAGTAAAAGGACTGGGTCTTTACTCTCTTCAATATGGAGTAATAGATTATGCCTCTGAAATGTACCAAGTTCTTACAGAGCTGGATAGGGGAAATGTGGAATAATGTTTTCCCTTTTTGCTGGTTGTGGAAATACAGCTACTACTACAGTCCAATAACCAATTAACAAAGTTTTAGTGCAATATTGAAGCATCAAGCTATGAGTTGTGGTGCACTTAATTCATAAAGTACTACTGACAGCATAAAAATGACAGTAACTACGAGCCTAGCACTGGTAGGAATTTTTGCTGCTGAGTCATGTACTGTCAGCAGGGGTCAGCAGAGATCAGCTCTTCAAAATGATATCTTGATGTCTTCATTCCCCAACAATATACTTCATTGTTCTAAAGTGCATTGGGGCAGGCATGAAGCGTGTTAAACAATTGCAAGTCTTTAATTTCCATTAAAGCAAACTGAGCACAGGGAGCATTGCCAAAGAACATCTTGATGAATGTCCCTAGTTCTATAGCGAGGAACACAAGTGTAATTTCTCTAAGAAAACATATTTAATACTTTCCGTGAAACACAGATAGAAATTATTTCAAAATACCTGTTAGAGTCGACAGGGTCTTTCTGTGGAATACTATGGCACATACAAAGACTAAAAGCATTGTACTTCCACATGCAAGGCCAACAATACTCAACACTGTGTTATCTACAATGGAAGGAGAGTGAGATTATAATTGGATTTTGTCCACAGAAAACTCACCTTCCCCTCACTTCCCTCTATAACGTTGCACAAGCATCATTCTCAGCCCAACCCAATGGCCCAATTTTCAACAATTCCGTATCTTCTTTCATTTATCTTTTTGTGGTATTTTTGAGTGCAACTGGAGCAATGAAACTGATGTCTTTTTGCTTCCTTTATCACCATCTAAAGGCCCGAACAGTCTTTGTTGATGATGTAGCGATTTAGTATATTTTATTAGCTTTTTGTGACACAGTCTTCGTTGCCCTGTGATATCAAACATAGACTGGCTGACCATTTTGCTGAATGCCCTCACTTCATCTGTGAGGCATAATTCTAACCCTCGGTGCTGTTCCCAGCCTGTCCTCCTTCTAGAGTGTTCTGATGTATCTCAACATAAACTGAAGGAACAGCACCTCTTTGCACAGATATTTTTCCAATATTTAAAACCCATCCCATCATCTCCCTCCAAATAAATACCACAAGGCCTTTCCCACCATATGCATTCTGCGCAGGGACTCCTGCTTACTGGTTCTGGTATGCAATGTAATTGGGTGAGAATTCCTGCTGGGAATCTGAAAAGAAATAGACATTATATAGTGCCTTTCAAAACCAGTTCCTGTCGACAACACAAAACTGGCAGACTGTTCAGGTTGATTAAACTGTGAGGCTTATAGAGGAAGCTGAAATGAACTTCAGGAAATGTAGAATTATTCTGTACATTTCTGCTCTGGCAAAGTAGTTAGTGTTGAGAAACTGCTCTTAGTTAAAATGGAAGTGTGTTCCGTGATGACTTCAGGTTTACTGCTGTGATATTTGTAACGTATGACGGTATAGGGAAGGTGGGTGGACAAGCGGATGATAGTGTGATAAAGATCCAGATGGAGAGATACAAAAACGGTAAGACTGTTTACTTCTGATAAGGCTATTTGCAGTGCTAGAAACATTTTTGAGACAAATGGAATGTTTAAGGGTAGTACCCTGAAAATATTCAGTAGGTCATTATTATTGTGACACTGTGAAGTTATAATATCATTAGATTTTAATTCTTTGCAACCCTAGCTCTCAGCTTCAGGAATCAGGATATGTGGAAATTAAGCAGCTTGGCTGCCTTGTAAAATACTTTCAAACATCTTTCAAAATAATCTGTTGGCATTTATGTCCTCTGATCTGAATTTTATGTAATACTTGAAAGTAATTGCCTAGTTGATCAATAGATAAGTGAACTGGCAAGTGTCAAACTTGTAAGCAACACACAGGCCACCATAACTGGGTCATCACGGCGAGACGCAGTGGAAACACTTTGGACTAATGGAATGCTGTGCACTTGGGTGGGGCCAATGATTTTGTAGCTAACTTGGGAGCATCATGCTGAATACATCTGGAATTCTCCACTTGACCTTTCCGCTTGCTTCTTGTCCCTTCTGACTTCACCGCAAGAGTTAGTGAACTGTGAGTTGCTTGGGAATGCCAATGGCATACTTGCAGATGGCCTGGGATTAAAGGCACATTGTACGGAGAACAGTGGAGAAAGCAAGATTAACATTTCAGGTTAGTGACCTTATGTTAAATCCCTTCTGAGAGTTCCATTTAAACTTAATCATGGAAAGATCTTCGACAACTCTCAGAAAAAAGCAGAATATGCTATAATTCTGCAGAAATACACCTCCCTAGAAATGACAAAGTATCTCGGGACTGGACATGTTAACCCCACTTCTCTCTGTGCAGATGTATCCTGACTTGCTGAGTCTTTAAAGCATTTTCTTTTCATTTTCAGGTTTTCAGCATCTACAGAGTTGTTCAAGATGTTTCATTGTCGGTAATAAAGATGTTTTACTGTATATTTCTATGCACATGTGACAAATAAATCTAATCTTTATCTTTAGCTAATCTGTGTGTAGCACACAGCTGAGAACCATCTCAGATGGTTGCTAGAATCACGGTGGTTCGAAGATGATGTAGACAATTGCAATGTGTATCTGTCAATTTGTGATTTCCAAATAAGTTAACATCTCTGTTTTTGGAGCATTAAAACATGGTTCACCCTGCCAAATCATCTCGCTATATTAAGGTCAGGGATATAGCTCACTCCCTCTGTGCTACAGTGCAGGTTCCTGGCAAGGCTTGCAGACAAAGAAAGGAGTGTGGGTGCTGAGAAACCTCCCTTCAGAGTTGTGCAACTGCTGGCACAGGGCTACACTGCAAATAAACCCAGGATTCAGGACGAGTACATGATTGATGAATTGCATATCATGAATGGAAATCCCTTCCCTTCGAGCCTTGCATGAAGCTCGTACTGATCCCGTGATCAATGCTCTTTGAAACACATAGTCAAGCACTTAAATACTAGCTTCACGTGTCATACACCCAATAGTGGGAGAGTCTAGGGCCAGAGGGAACAGCTCAGAATAGAAAGATGTTCCTTTAGAACAGAGATCATTTCTTTAGCTAGAGGGTGGTGAATCTGTGGAATTCATTGCTACAGACAGCTGTGGAGGCCAAGTCATTGGGTATATTTAAACGCGGAGGTTGATAGGATTAGTAAGGGCATCGAAGGATACAGAGGCATGGCAGGAGAATGGGGCTGAGAGGGAAAATAAATCAGTTATGATCCAAAGCAGAGCAGAATTGGTGGCTTGAATGGCCTAATTTTGCTCCTATGTCTTATGGTCTAATTATGGTTTTATTGTTTTGAAACAGTACACCATTCCAACTTGCCTGGACCAGTAGCCCAAGACATCTGCTGAAATATATTCAGGATGAATCCAGAAATAATTGTAACAAGATCAGTCTCAATAGTAATTGTTCCTCTTTTTATTCAAATTTTTTGTTTAATATATGTTGGAAAATTCATCCGTGAAGTGTAAAGACCATAAGACCATAAGACAAAGGAGCAGAAGTAGGCCATTCGGCCCATCGAGTCTGCTCCACCATTTTATCATGAGCTGATCCATTCTCCTATTTAGTCCCACTCCCCCACCTTCTCACCATAACCTTTGATGCCCTGGCTACTCACATACCTATCAATCTCTGCCTTAAATACACCCAATGGATTGGCCTCCACTGCTGCCCGTGGCAACAAATTCCATAGATTCACCATAGAGTAAAATGTAATCTATTGATATATTTATCCATTGGAACAGAAAAACATAACTTTCATTTATTTTCACGCATAAGCAACTTTGATTTGATTAACACCGAGTCATAGTCATAATTGCTAAGCACTTACATACTTTGGACTTCAGCTGGTATTTTATCAGAGTTTTACCATTCATCTCCATCTGACATGCAATAAAAGAATGTAAATGCTGTCAGCTGCAATGTTGTGGTATGCTTGCAAACTTGCTTGATTTATTTGTATACTCATTTTAATTTACTTCACTAAACCAGTTATTCAACTATTATCTAAAAGTTCAAATATTGTGGATGCTGGAAATATGAAACATAGAAACATAGAAAAACTACAGCACAATACAGGCCCTTCATCCCACAAAGTTGTGCCGAACATGTCCCTACCTTAGAAATTACTAGGCTTACCCATAGCCCTCTATTTTTCTAAGCTCCACGTACCTATCCAAAAGTCTCTTAGAAGACCCTATCGCATCTGCCTCCACTACTACTGCTGGCAGCCCATTCCACGCACTCACCACTCTCTGAGTAAAAAACTTACCCCTGACATCTCCTCTGTATCTACTTCCCAGCACCTTAAACCTGTGTCCTCTTGTGGCAACCATTTCCTGGGAAAAAGCCTTTGACTATCCACACGATGAATGACTCTCATCATCTTATACACGTCTATCAGGTCACCCCTCATCCTCCGTCGCTCCAAGGAGAAAAGGCCGAGTACACACAACCTATTCTCATAAGGCATGCACCCCAATCCAGGCAACGTCCTTATAAATCTCCTCTGCACCCTTTCTATGGCTTCCACATCCTTCCTGTAGTGAGGCGACCAGAACTGAGCACAGTTCTCCAAGTGGGGTCTGACCAGGGTCCTACATAGTTGCAACATTAGCTCTCGGCTCCTAAATTCAATTCCACGATTGATGAAGGCCAATACACGGTATGCCTTCTTAACCACAGAGTCAACCTGCGCAGCTGCTTTGAGCGTCCTATGGACTCCGACCCCAAGATCCCTCTGATCCTCCACACTGCCAAGAGTCTGACCATTAATACTACAATCTGCCATCATATTTGACCTACCAAAATGAACCACTTCACACTTATCTGGGTTGAACTCCATCTGCCACTTCTCAGCCCAGTTTTGCATCCTATCAATATCCCGCTGTAACCTCTGATAGCCATCCACACTATCCACAACACCTCCAACCTTTGTGTCATTAGCAAACTTACTAACCCATCCCTCCACTTCCTCATCCAGGTCATTTATAAAAATCACGAAGAGTAAGGGTCCCAGAACAGATCCCTGAGGCACTCCACTGGTGATCGACCTCCATGCAGAATATGATCCGTCTACAACCACTCTTTGCCTTCTGTGGGCAAGCCAGTTCTGGATCCACAAAGCAATGTCCCCTTGGCTCCCAAGCCTCCTTACTTTCTCAATAAGCCTTGCATGGGTACCTTATCAAATGCCTTGCTGAAATCCATATATGAAATAAAAACAGAAAATCCCAGAAATGCACAACAGGTCGGGCTGCATCTGTGAAGTCAGGAACTATGTAAATAATGTAAACCATCAACTGCACAATGTAGCAATGCATTGACCTCCATGTTTGAACTGTGATGCTGCTTTCTTCACTGAAATAGTATTTAAGAATTGAATCAGCGCATATTCATTGCTGCATCATACATTTAGCGCATAAAACAGAATAAAGAATGGTCAGGTCCTTGGGAGGACGAAGGCATAGAGAGATCCCAGTGCGTAGATGCGTGTGGATAAGATGTGAAGAAGGCAGACAGTATACTTGTAAACACGAGCGATTCTGCAGATGCTGGAAATCCAGAGTAACACATACAAAATGCTGGAGGAACTCAGCAGGTCAGGCAGCATCCATGGGGAGGAATGAAGAGTCGATGTTTCAGGCTGGGACCATTCGTCACGTTCTGATGAAGTGCCTTGGCTCAAAACATCAATTCTTTATTCTTCTCCATAGATGTTGCCTGACCTGCGGTGTCCCTCCAGCATTTTGTATACGTTATATAGAATATTTACTTTCATTAACTGATGAATACAATATAAGAGCAAGGGGGCTGAGGTAAAATGTTTAAAACATTGATAAGGCCACAGCTGGAGTACCTTTGTGAAGTTCTGCTTGCCACACTGCAGGCGAAGGTGCTGGGGATGGTCATCAGATTGTTGCCTGTGATGGAGTTTCTCAGTTATGATGACAGACACTGGATAGGTTGGGCCTGTTCTCCTCGGAGAGAAGAAGGTAGATGGGAGGAGCTGACTGAAGTGCACAAAATTATTAGGGTCATAGACAGGGTGGATTATGAACTACCCTTTCGTAGAGCAGAATACAGTCAGATAACATTGGCTTAAGGTAGGTGGTAGGATATTTAGAGAGGAATTGAGGAGATTTCTTTTGACGCAGAAGGTAGAGGAAATCTGAAAGGCATTGTCTGAGAGGGTGGTGGAGACAGGCATTCTCACTGTGCTTAAGAAGTACTTAGACGACCACTCAAAAGGCATGGCCCAGAGAGCTGCAGGATGATGTGAGAAAATGGGACGAGAATAGATAAGTATTTCAAAGTCTACAGTTCAAAGTAAATTTATTATGGAAGTACTGTATGTATATATCACTGTATATTACTTTGAGATTCATTTTATTGCAGGCGCACACAGTAGAAAATCGAATCAATGAAAAACTACACACAAAGACAAACCACCAATATGGAAAGAAGACAAACTGTGGAAATAAAAAAAAATGAATAATAAATAAAAAATACTGCGAACATGCATTGTAGGGTTCTTGAAAGTGAGTCCATAGGTTGTGGAGTCAGTTCAGAGTCGAGATTCAGCAAATGGCTTGTTCCTGTGCTACATAGCTCTAACTTTAGGGCTTTAGATATTGGAAGACTGAAGACATTTATTGCAAAGCAGGATTCCAAATGATTAATTTATCATCACCCCACATAAATGTTATATTCTCTACCTGAACTGAGTGATGTTGATGCACCAACTGCGAAGCATACAGCATCAGCTGTAGAGTTGCCCGGCACTTTCTCCATTAGTCCAAGGACTGTGCAACTATGAGAAATGAAGTGAAATACAAAAATTTTTTGTGAAATTATGTGCCATTGTTACCCAAAACAGTATTTTTATTATATATGCATAGTTAAAAAAGTGAGTAAGTTAATTGTATATTCTCGTGCTGGGGATCTGAGGAGGAATATTTCTACATAGCAATGAAACTAGAACAGGATGTGGAGTTGGTGATCTTTTGGAGGGGGAAAAGGTGTAGTCTCCAATGTAGCACAGACATGTGGTTCAAAGCTTATTTGGACTCTAGCACAATAGCAACTCTAACTAGTTTGAACGCAACATCAACCACTATTCCTTCAGATGTAAATACAGAAAAACAGCTTGTATTTACTGTATGTAGTGCCTCTAGTTACCTCAGGACATCCCCAAATCCTTCACAACCTACGGAATACTTCTATTGTAATGCAAGGAACTTCCACAGGCAAGCTGCACCAGCCAGGCCAGTAAAATATGCACCAAATACAAACGTAACAATTTATTTATTAAATTAAATGATGTTATCAGAAAAACGTTGCATCTTTTTACTATTTCAGATTATTGTTTTGTCTCAGAGATCCAATAGTTCATAGAGCCAATTTGTCTGACGAAATGATGAAAAATTTATTTCTTAATTATATTTTTCAGAGTTTCAGTTACTACTGAAGCAAGTATTCAGTTATCTCACTGCCAGCTCAGTGTCTTTGTTATTGTCAGATTTGAACCTTCTCTGACTTGCCTGACCAATCTCTCATTCTCCACCTAGCAGAAAGTTTCAGCCAACTGGAACTCTGCTTTCTGTGGTTTAACTTAGAGTTATAGTGTACTACAACACAGAAACAGGTTGTTTGGTCTATCTAGTCCATGCCAAACTATTATTCTGCAGAGTCCCATTGACCCACACTTGGACTATAGCCCTCCATATCTCTGCCATTCATATACTTATCCGAACTTATCTCAAATGTTGAAATTGCACCTGCATCCACCACTTCTGCTGACAGCTTGTTCAACACTCTCACCACCCTCTGAGAAAAGAAGTTCCCCCTCATGTTTCCCTTAAATGTTTCAACTTTCACCTTTAACCTATAACCTCTAATTCTGGTTTCACCCAACCACAGTGGAAAAAGTCTGCTTGCATTTACCCAGTTGAAACTCCTCTTTATTCTGTATACCTCAATGAATCAATGAAAGACCACAGCTAACAGGATGGACAAAACAAAAACAATGGGCCAAATACAACAAACGGTGCAATACAGAAAGAAAAAAGAAAATAATAATAGTAAATAAATAAGCAATAAATGTCGAGAGCATGAGATGAAGAGACCTTGAAAGTGGGTCCATAGATTGTGGGAACAGTTCAGTGATGGGGCGAGTGAAGTTGAGTGAAGCTATCCCCTCTGGTTTGACAGCCTGATAGCTGAGGCGTAATAACTGTTTCTGAATCTGGTGGTGTGGGTCCTGAGGCTCTTGTACCTATTTCCTGATGGCAGCAATGTGAAGAAAGTATAGCTTGGATTGTGGAGGTCCTTGATGATGGATTCTGCTTTCCTTGACGATGGATTCTGCTTTCCTTGACAATGCTCCGTGCAGACGTGATCAATGGTAGGGAGGGCTTTACCCCTAATAAACAGAGCAGAATCCACGACTTTTTGTAGGTTTTTCCATTTAAGGGCAATGGTGTTTCCATACCAAGTTGTGATGAAACCAGTCAATAAACTCTCCACTACACATCTATAGAGGTCTGTCAAGGTTATAGATGGCGTGCTGAACTTTCACAAATTTCCAAAAAGTCGAGGCGCTACTGTGTTTTCTTTGTAATGGCACTATATACTGGACTCATGACAGATCCTCTGAAATGATACACCAAGGAATTTAAAGTTGCTGTCCAGGTGTTGAAGGGTTGAGTGAAAAGCCAATGAAATGGCATCTGCTGTTGACCAGTTGAGGTAGCAGGCAAACTGGGGTACATCCAAGTCTCTTCTCAGGCAGGACTTGATATATTTCATCTCTGTGGATGTGAGTGCTACTGGACAATAGTCATTGAGGTAAGTTACCAATTCTTCTTAAGGCACCAGTATAATTGAAGCATATGGGTACCTCAGATTGCCGAAGTGAGAGGTTAAAGGTATCTGTGAACACTGCAGCCAGATCCTTAGTACTGGGCCAGGTACAACATCTGGGCCAGATGAATTCTATGGGTTCACCCTCCTGAAGGATGCTCTCATGTCTGAAATCATGGGGTCATTGAGGGCTGTGGGAAC
Source organism: Mobula birostris (assembly GCF_030028105.1). NCBI lineage: Eukaryota > Metazoa > Chordata > Chondrichthyes > Myliobatiformes > Myliobatidae > Mobula > Mobula birostris. The sequence continues at coordinate 22,208,956 of NC_092388.1, forward strand.
TCATGAACGTTCCACCACATTTTGACAGTCAAGGCAAGCATAAAAGGCATTGAGTTCATTGGAGTGGAGCCTTGTTGTCACCTTTGTCGCTTGGTTCTCGCCCCATGTGCACCTTAACTTTAATCACTTCAGTAACATTAAATATTGTTTTAAGGTTCTGGGATTATCTTCCTGAATTTCTGCTTTTGAATATCTCTTTTCAGAGTAAAGAAAATGTATTTATTATCAAAGTAAGCGTATGTTATCATATAACTACCTCATGTTTCAATTTCTTATGGGCAGTTATAGGAAAAAGTAATAACAATAGAATTTTATGAAAAATTGTACATAAACAAAGACTGACAGACAGCCAATGTGCAAAAGACAAACCATTCAAATAAAAATAATACTGAGAGTATGAGTAGTAAAGAGTCCTTGAAAGTTCGTCTTTAGATTTTTCTCTCCTAAGGCCAGCAATATTGTTAGCCGTGGCTCAATGGATAGCATTTCTCTTCCTGAATCAGAAGGTTATGGGTTCAAGTTCCACTCCTATTCAAGCTCTATAATCATCACTGCTGTAATTAGTGAACAGTGATTAAGGCATTAAGACTGTCACTCATTAAGGATAATGTATCGTGACTAACTGCTTTTTGGGCTGCAGCAATATTGATTGAACGCTCCAGCAGAGAATGAGTAATGTACAGTTAATCTGAGCTCCTCGTGTCTCACATACGTATACTCTACCATGGACCATAAAGGACGTGCGTTGAGAGGCTGGAAGCATTGAACACACATATTTTAACCTGGTGACATGAATGGGATTGTGGAGTCAATGGTAATGGCAAAGTTGTTGAGGATGTTACAGATTTAATCACTAGGTTGGCTGGTTGAGTCTGAGAAGTCATGATTAATTGTAGCAAGTGTAAGGTGTTGTCGTGAGTATTATGCAAAATACTATTAGAATGGAAAATAGTCCAAAAATCAATCTCAATAGTTAGGACAAATCAGATATGAACTGGATTGAGATTTTTTTAAGTTGATTAAGATTGTCTTGAAACTGTCTTGCACTGTAGAATGATTGATGTTCCACTTGACAAAGTGAAAGAGAAGCTGTGAAGACGGAGATGGACATTGCGAAAAGTTATGCATTTGGAACACAGAATCAAAGGTCGGGAAACATGATTAGATTACCATAGTCTCCAGAATAAGAATAAGACAAAAAGTTTAGAAAGGGATAAGAATTTAACTTCAGACAACATGGAGACAAAATTGAAAAGAAAGGTGGCGAATACAGGATTTAAGGTGTTACGTTTGAATACACACAGTGTATAAAATAAGGTAGATGATAACCATAAGACATAGAATCAGACTCAGGATCAGGAGCAGAATTAAGCCATTTGGCCCATTGAAAATGATCCGCTCTTTGAACATGGCTCATACAATGAGAAGTGGAGGGGCAAAGTTCAAAGTTCAAAGTAAATTTATTATCAAAGTACATATATGCCACCATATATCACCCTGAAATACATTTTATTGTGGGCACAATTAATAAATCTATAATAGAATAACAACCATAAAAGAATCAATGAAGGACCGCACCAACTGGCCATTCAAATAATTTGCAAAAGACAACAAACTGCGCAAGTACAAAAAGAAATAAATAATAATAAATAAATAAGCAATAAATATCGAGGATATGAAATGAAGAATCCTTGGAAATGAGTCCATAGGTTGCGGGAACAGTTCAGTGATAGGGAAGTGAAGTTGATTGAATTTATTCCATCTGATTCTAGAGCCTGATGGTTGATGGGTGTTTATTGCTTATTTATTTATTATTATTTCTTTCTTTTTGTATTTGCATTGTTTGTTGTTTAATGCACACTAGTTGAATGCCCGATTGGTGTAGTCTTTTACTGATGTTATTATGGATTTATTGATTATGCCCATAAGACAATGAATCTTGAGTTTGTGTATGGTGACATATGCATTTTGATAATATATTTACTTTGAACTGAACCAGCCGGCACAGCCATAATCATTACAGATTAGTTTGACTACTTTGATTACTTTGCACTAAAATAACTTTTCTCTGTTCTAATTGTGTTCTTGTAAAATTTGTATAACTTAAGTTTTTCTTGCGAATCCTACTTATCTGATGCTACGTACCTGCGAAGCTACTGGAAATAAGACTTTCATTGCTTCTCTGCATACATTTACCTGTGCAGATGATAATAAACTCAACTTTGAGTTTGACTTTAAATGTGCTGCATAAATACAAGTAGATGTTAATGAATGAGGAGATTCCCTGCAGAAATCTGACATCATTCCTCTGAGAGCAAAGCTTTGCTTGTTGGACTGAGTTGCCAGCAAAGACCAAACCAAACTCTAACTAAACATTTATTTCTAAGCCTCAATTTCACTTAGGATCAAACTGAAAATGGAAGACATACAGAACCCATGTGGCAGTTTGCCTATCCAATGTTCCTGCATACACTTTGCTTTCCCCCTCAAATATCTACAGTAAACGTCAGGCATGTTCACAAGTTTGGCTGTACCAAACTGGCAGATTTTGCAAGCTATTGGATATAAATCTAGTTAATACTCCAAAACACTTTCAAGCCACTTTTTTTTCCAAATGTTACATAATGTGACATGATAAATGTCAACCCATTTTTTTTTCAAATGTGACATGATAAATGTCAACCCAGTAAGTTTTAAATTGGTGTAATGACCTGGGCCACGGTGAGTTAGAAAGCAGTAACAGAACTGGATCCCTGGTGAGCTGGGGATCAGCACAGGAACTAGAACACTGGTGAATCCATACGCGGGTCTAATCCAGGGCTCCAGTGATTTAGGAAGCATGTGGGAATTGGAGATGCTCAGTTATCAAGTTGGGAGGAAGCAGTTTGTCACACCTTATGTTTAAAAATATATTTGTTTAGTGAATATGGACATCACAGATAATACCTTTATTGTCTTCTTGAATTGTGTCATCAGTTAAGTGCCACTAGAACAATAAGACCAGGGTTAAATATGGGTCAGTTCATTAAAAGATCACTGACACTCTAGCCTTGAGGATACAGTGAACAGGATGAGCTTTGATTCAAGGTTCAAGATTGTTTAATGTCACTTCCAGTACACAAGTGTAAAGGAGAATGAAATTATTGTTACTCCGGATCCGAAAAAAATAATATAAGGAACACTTTAATAAAAAAAACAATAAATATAAATACATAAGATACCTTATATACATAGATTGATTGTAATTCCATAAAGTGACACTAAGCTTTGTATCCCCTTTGCTGATCAACTTCCCAGCTCTTGGCTTCATCCCTCCCCCTCCTGTCTTCTCCTGTCATTTTGGATCTCCACCTCCCCCTCCCACTTTCAAATCTCTCACTACCTCTTCTTTCCATTAGTCCTGACGACGGGTCTCGACCGAAACGTCGACTGCACTTCTTCCTATAGATGTTGCCTGGCCTGCTGCGTTCACCAGCATTTTGTGTGTGCTGCTAAGCTCAGGAGAGTCTGCACATAGGGTGACTCTGACAGGAAATGATGAAGTGGCGGTGGTGTTGGGGAGGTGGGGTGTGCCAGGATGGGTTAGTGGGTGGCAGTGTTGATCAGCCTTGCTGCTTGGGGAAAGTAACTGTTTCTGAGTCTGGGGATCCTGGCGTGAATGCTACAGAGGCTCCTCCCCGATGGGCATGGGAGAAGCAGTCCATGAATAGGGTGGGTGGTATGTTTCGTGATGTCACTGGCCCTTTCCTGGGACCCTCCTCGATGGCTGGTAGGCAGGTACTGGTGATGGGTTGGGCAGTTTTAGAACCTTCCTGTCCGCCACAGTGTGGTTTCCATACCATACAGTTAAGCAGCATGTTAGAATGCACTCTACTGTGCATCTATAGAATGACGTGTATGGATGCGCATAGTCCACCCTCCTCAGAAAGCAGAAGCTTTGGTGAGCTTTCCTGATTGTGTAAGATGTGTTCTGGGACCATGAGCGCTCGTGTGAGACGTGCTCTCCAAGGAGTGTGAAACTACTCACAGTTTCCACAGCTGTGCCACCAATTAAAACATGGCCATCTTGACGGAGAAATTTTTAAGTTCCTTATTTATCTTGTTGCTTGAACTTGTTGTTTCTGCATTACAGTCCAGTAACTGCTTTACTCATCCAGAACGATTCAGAGGAGTTCCTCCACTAATTTGATCTGATTTATACTCGTAACCAAAACACTTTGTTCTCAGTAGAGGAAGTTACCTCTGACATAATCTCTTATATTCTAATTTAAAGTTATATCTGCATGGAAACACTACTTTGGCAGGAGAGCAGCAAATGTAACACTACTATTCAAGAAAGGAGGGAGAGAAAAAGTTGGGAACTACGAAGTAGTTAGTCTGACATCAGATATTTGGAATCCTTTATTAAAGATGTGATAATGGAACACCTGGCATATTCAACATGGAGTTTAAGAAAATGAAATTGTGCTCACCAGGTTCCCATTTCTAATGCTATATATAAAAAAGGACAGATATACTGAATTGCATGAATTTAAATTCCCCCAGCTGCCAAGGAAGTATTTGGCAGCTAGTCTTGCAATTTAACCACTGCAATCTCATACCTCTGTCTATTTGTCCCAAAATACTATTCACTTCATTTGGCGTCATCTCACATTTCCCTACACCTTGGGGAGTCAGGACTCACTCGTTTCCGCATTTTGGAATATCCTTTTTTAGAAAAAGAAGGAATATAATTTCAGTTGTTTTGCACTTACTTTGTCCTTTGCATACACTTCACCGTAAATGACGTCTCATTTGAAAAATGCATTGGAGGACACGGTCTGCACTTAGTATCAGATTTCCTATTTGCTGTGGAGTAAGAACACATTTCTTAGAAAATGAAATGCAAGGAAAACCATCAATATCTGAAGCATGTTCCTGAGAGGTGGATGTTACCAGATGGACTACAGTGATTTAAAACAGCCATCTGTCAAACTCAGCCAAATGCAATACTGATCATGCTGATGATAACTATAAAAAAAAGTTCTGGAATAAATTCTGATCAAATGTCCAAAAGAAATACACCAAAATGAAACAAATCCTTTGTAGTCCATGAGATGGGGAGAAAAAAGTCTGCACTATATCACAGTTCCATTGATATAAGAGGGCAGCTTGGTGGGCCATATCACTAAAGAAACAATTAAAACTTGTTGCAGTGGGTTTGATTACCTGGGGCTGGACCAGGTAAGCATGTGCATTGTGCTGTGGGTGGCTCCATGTACTGTGTTTTACACCTTGGCCCCAGATGAATGCTGATTTGTTTAGCAGGACACATACGTACAGTTGAATGACAGGTAAACTTGAACTTGTTTCAACAGCAGGAGAAGCAAGCTTTAATGTCAATGAGTTTTCCTCAGAAAAGGAACAAGTTAGATGGATAATTCCTAAAACTTAGACCATTTGCACATTCTTGTCCTCAATTTACATGTTAGTTTTGTAGTACACTTCATGCTGCATTAGCAATCATTTTGCATCAGAGACTGATGGGGCACTTAAGCACTTGATCCATGTTAGCCTGACATTTTCCCAGCATCAGGGAGACTCTTCATGATATGCTCAATGTACATTCGCATGTAATTGAAGCAGGAAGATATAACTTCAACCCAGTCCTGGACACTCACAATTCAACCAGACGTATGTTGTGTTATAGAGTCATAGAACACTACAGCACAGAAACAGCTCATCCAGTCTGTGCCGATCTGTTACTCCGCCTGCTCCCATCAACCCACTCCTAGACCATAGACCCCCATATCCCTCCCATCTCTATACTTACCCAAACTTCTCATTAGTGTTGCCCACATCCACCACTTTTGCTGGCAGCTCATTCCACACTCGTACCCGTCTCTGAGTGAGGAACTTTCCCCATAATTATTTCACCTTTCATCCTTAACCTATGACCTCTAGTTCTAGTTCTGGCATTGCTTTGCTGGTGATTCAATTGAACACCCTTCAGACATCATGTGACCTGTCTGGACACATTCAGAAGTGACTGCAGGTTGTTCAAACACCTCCCAAAGTTTCCAGACTGTGCTGCAACTGGCAGTGAGTGTTTTTTGGAAGAAGAGTTAATTTCCTCAGAAGAGATACTATTGGCAACTATATATAAACAAAGACTGACAAACAAGCAATGTGCAAAAGAAGATAAATTGTGCAAATAATAAAACAGATACCGAGAATGTGGGTTGTAAATTCTTTGAAAATGAGCCTGTAGATTGTAGAATCAGTTTGGAGCTGAGGTGAGTGAAGTTATCTACATTGATTAAGGAGCCTGATGGTTGTTGGGTAGTAACTGTTCCAGAACCTGGTGACCTAAGACTTCTGTACCTCCTGCCAATGGTAGTAACACAAGATCCCTCCTGCCTTTCCCAATTGTTCAGCACTCGCTAACATAGCCTGCATTATCTCTAACTTTTTCCAGTTCTGCTATAAGGTCAGTGACCTTAAGCCTTAAGGGGTGCAGGAAGAGCTGTATAGCCCCAGCAGGTCAGATTACAACTATGGGGGCAGACGTAAAGATTTACCATATGTAGTCAATGAGGTTCGGACACAATGGGAACAGGCTTGAGACAAGAAATGTTTTAAGATACAGGAGAAGTGTTAATATTTAAACCTCCTGGTGTATTTGATTTATAAATATATAGATAATATTAAAGACATCTTTTAGAGTTTCCTTATTTGTGGTTTCTTTAAGGATCAAATAGTCTATAAATAATGTCAACTTTCAGAATGGTAATTTTCAGCTACCACTGGGCAGTATGGAAGTTGATTTGGAAATGGCAATGTCTCATTTAAATCAGCACACTAAGGCATGTGCTTGAGTTGAAGTGTGATGGCTCCATTCTGAAGATTAAGTCATGACAGAAAGAGTGTCTTTAACACTAATGAGTAGACAGCAATTCTGCATTGAATTTTCTAATTTAGAATTCATGGTGATTAAAGCCCTCTCCTTTTTTAAAGAAAAGATAATTGATTGTCCTGCCATAAAATCTCTTTAACACACTGGAAAATTATTCCGAAGTGTAGCAGTAATTAATTGTACTTTGTCTATATTGCTTGCTGAGGTTGTCAGATCCAAAATCTGCCTAAAAGTGATTGCTGGTTACTATAATGAACAATGCAAATTAGTATCCATCAGACAGTCTATTTTAAGTACACCATGATTTTGACAGAGGTATATCGGGGGCCATTGTTCAGTAATCATCTCTCTCAACTCTGGCTATGAAAATAAATTAGCCATCTAATTTCAAGTATATTGTTTGCCAAATGTACTGCATCTGCCCTGCAAGACAGGACTTTCAGTCCTTGGTTTTTACTTGCATTTGATGCGAGAGGCTTATATTGTCCAGTGATCAATGCCTAATGAATGCCTGACATTAGAGAGAACTGTGTAAAGAAAGTTCATCTGAGTACAACATATAATGAGACAGGGTTCTCCTATTCTGTAGATGAGTGCATTTGATAGTCTGGAGGACTTATCAAGTCCCTCCAACATTTTGTGTGTGTTGCTCAAGATTTCCAGCATCGGCAGCTTCTCTTGTTTGCCTTTGATAGTCTATTGCTATCTTGTCCTTCAACCCGTACTTTTCTCCCAGTCCACAGCAGACTGACATTGGCCTTCTCAACATTTCTGTAATTGATTTTTGTTAATATGTTGCATAGATTGATAGTAAATTTTCCAATGAACAAGTTAAGTTAGGAGGGCAGAAAATGCTAAAGAAACTGAGCAGGTTAGGCAGCATCTGTGGAAAGAGAAAAAGTTAACAGGATTTCACACACTTGCTCACCTTTCTCTTTCACTTCAAACCCCGGGAGGCAGGGGTTGTCCCTGAGGCAGTATTCACAGTCCTGCGAGCAGTGGTAATTTGCCTTACATGTGCATTGCGTAGCAGTCACCGAATCTCCTATACGGAGAACCTCAAATCCCTTCACTGTAAAGTAAACAAAATATTTTCAGGCACAGTAATAACAAGCGGCCACATTTAACCATCTCCTGCAGTGTTTACACCTGTGCATGGTATAACCATCGCATTTAACCATCTCACACAGTGTTTACAGCTGTGCATAGTATATCCATTTCAGATCTGGCAATAGTGATAAAAGCTAATATTTGCTGTTTTTAAAACTACTTAGGATACTACAAAACGAGAGTTAAATAAAAGATAAAGTAGTAGCTCATTAATACAAGAGGTTGTTACATATATCAAAATGTTACTTCTGTAAGTCTTGGATAAAACATACTTCTGTTTCATTTTATAGTTAATATGAAGACTTCCTACATCAACTTAATTTGCTAATGATTCTTATTTTTCATTGCTGTCCAGGTTCAATTCTAACTCAGCAACTTCCATCCCTATGTAACAGGTGTCACAATGGCTCAGCTGGGTAGCTGAGTGAAATAGATGTTTCACCCATGATATCACTGGTTCTCACCGGACATTTCTCCAGGGTTCCAAAGGGACAAGGAATGGAGCAACTGGGGTCGGATTTCTACAGACAAAATATCCAAGGATATAATAAATATGTATATATGATTTAATCTTCATTGTGTGTTCATAAGTCGAGTTGAAGTGACCTTAGTTCCGGAGGGAAGGTTTATGATTCCTGTTGATTTCTGCTCTGCAGCGGGGAGCCTACTGGAAGAGCAATTGAAGACTTGTAGCAAGCAATATTGAGGAGATGTTTGGACCAATGATATATAAGCAGACTCCAGTCTGGACTCTGATGGGATCTATGGTGCATCCTTTGATGAAGATCAAAGTTTATATAGACATCAGAACAGAATAAATTAGAGCAAGATTCGGCTAATCAGCCCTTGGAATCTACTCTGCCATACAATAAGGTCATAGATGGTTGAATCTTGGCATTTCTTGCTCCCTTCCCTTGCTCCTTCACTCTCTTGAAGTTCAAATATCCATCAACATCCATTTTTGAAATATCCATTGACACTATCTCCACATTTATCTTGGATAGAAAATTCTAAAAAGTCAGAAAAGATTCTTCCCCACATCCATTTTTAATATGCAATCTATCCTGCAATATACCTCATCACTTTAGATATCCCCACCAATGAAACATCCTCAACACATCGACTTTATGATGCCCCTGAGTATACCATGTTTCAATAAGTTCACTTCTCATTCTTCCAAATTCTAATGGCAACGTATTCAACCTTTCTTTATTGATCAAACCTTCTTTGCATTCCCTGAAATAAAAACTTCTCCTCCATTAACTATAGAGACCAAACCTGTATGCTGTACTTCAGGTGTTGTTGCACTAGTGCCTAAAAATTATATCAAAATTTCTTACTTCATATCTCTCACACAACAGCCAATCTTTCTGAATTAATTGCTGGATCTGCATGCCTTAAAAGGACTCTTGTACTGCCTTGTACCACAATATTTTGTATTCTCATCATTCTTCTTCCTCGGAGAATAACCTCCTATTTTTAGGTGATTGGAGGAAAGTATAGAGGGGATGTCGGGGTAAGATTTTTTTACACAGACTGGTGGGTACACAAAACGCCCTGCAGGGTGGTGATAGAGGCAGATACATTAGGGACGTTAAAGAAACTCCTAGATGGGGGGGGGGAGGAGAAGATGGTAGCGCGACGCAGTGCGCGTGGCCGCTCCGAAATGATATCGGTATTTGTAAGTAGGTACCGTGCACAATCCTGATTTGATGGAGACAGATGTGAGAAGCACAGAGGAACACCTGGAGAAACTTCTGAAATGCCTGCTTCGCTGCCGCTGCTACTGTGCGATCGAGAATCTCCAAAGGGGAAGGCTCCAAATCCTCGGCTTTGCCTATTGCCTGTTGCCGGGGCCGAGGTCGAAGCGCTCAGCAGAGATGGTGCTTGGTGCTCGGTGTCGGAGGGCTGGTCGGAGGCTTGAAGTTTTCAGATGGACTCAAGAGTCGGCTGTGTTCGGATGCTTCCAGGGTGCTGCATCAGTAAGTTTGCGGCGCTGGAAGCTCATGGCAGGGAGAGTTTTTCTTCCTTCTACCGTCTGCGTGAGATGATGGGACTTTCGAGAGACTTTGAGACTTTTTTTTACCGTGCCCATGGTCTGTTCTTTATCAAATTACAGTATTGCTTTGCACTGTTGTAACTATATGTTATAATTATGTAGTTTTTGTCAGTTTTTTAGTCTTGGTTTGTCTTGTGTTTCTGTGATATCATACTGGAGGAACATTGTATCATTTCTTAATGTATCCATTACTAAATGACAATAAAAGAGGACTGTGTGTCCTCATAATCTAAACTAAATCTAAAGATAGGCACAATGATAGGAAAATGGATGATTCTGCAAAGGGAAGGATTAGATTGATCTTAGGATAGTTTATAAGGTTGGCACAACATTGTGGGCAGAATTGTCTGTACTGTGCTTTAGTGTTGTATATTCTATGTTCTATTTTTGCTGCATTATATTCCATCAATTCCTTGTCCACACACTTAAACTAGCTACATGCCTTTACAGGCTCCTTGTGTTCTCCTCAGCAGTTGAAACCTGATTTGGCTGATGCCTGATTCCAGAAATGATTGGTCTACTTGCGAACACTTCAGCAATGAGACATTTTAAACCTCGACACAATGGAAAATCCTCAATTAAATCATTGGAATTATGAAAATCCTTTGCTCAAAGCTGCTAAACCTGGCATCTGAGAAGCACTTTGGGTCTCTCTGATGAGGGCACGATGGAAGAAAAGTGCAAACAGTGGAAGGAAAGAACGACAATCCAAACAGCACATTCACCTGCCCGCTCAAACCCCACTGAAGCAGTAGTTATGGATCCTGCAGAGGACTCATATGTTACCTCAGTCCATTGAACTGGAGTGGGAATAAGATATCCTTCTTCTCAGAGCACTACCCAAGAACAGAAGCCTTGTCTAATGCTGGATAGACTGTCTTATACAGTTTAGAGTAAACGTTACATCCTTAAGCAAACAGGCACTTGTATACACGGAGATAGACAAATGTGCAATGCACACGTTTCAGTTCCATGTCCTTTCCAGAATCATTCTCAAAGAGTAACAACTTTTTAATTGTCTGCAATTATGGTCAAAGGTTCCTGGGCCATTTCTGTGGGCAATGATGACTACTAGACCATGGATTTGGAAGCACAAAGAGGCCAGATCAGGGAATGGAAACAGATTTCCTTCCTAAAGGACATTATTGGACCTGATGGGTTTTTATGACAACTTATTGGCAATAGTTTCATGGTTACCATCATCAATACTATTAATTTGAAATTCCTGTTTGCCCAATCATATGAATTTAAGTCCCCCAGCTCCCGGCTCCCGTGATGGATTTCAATTTATTCTTTCAAATTATTAATTCAGGTCATTAATTATTTTCAAACTGTTCACTTTATCACATTAACCACTGCTTGGTTTTGGACCAGTCTACAAGTAGATACTCACTTTCATCACACTCCACCTGTTTCAAGCATTCTGTCTGAGAATTACTGTGGTCCAGGTACTCGCCTTCCCCACAAGGTCTGCATTCAACCGGTTTCTCCTCCGTACATGGAGTTAAGAGGTGGTAGCCTGAAATAAAATATCCAGTGTTAAGATCTGTACACCTTTTAGGAAAGGCGAAAACAGATGGGGTCAAATCTGAGGTCAGTGCATTAATTTACGCCAAATGCATTATAGCAGATTATAATGATGTAAGTCTCCCTTAAACTGAAGTGCCGACAGTCAATACCCACAATGCAACATGCACTACAGAAACAATCAAGACAACAACTCATTCAACCCCATTGCTTCCCAGAGTTCATATGGCGACAGTTGTCCGAACAAAACTCAATTCTCATTTTACATGGAATGCACACTACTTTAATGATTCATCCCACAGTTGAGGCTCCCATTGTGACCACTAATGTAAAATGCACAGAAAATAAAGTAACATCAAAATCAGGAAAATTGTTTGTTCCAATTGTTTATTTGCATTTTTGGGCTTCACCATAACTGTTGGCCAAGGTTGCAACTGGAGAACAAAGCCACCTATTGTCTTTATACAGGTTGAATTTGATATGGTGCAAGAAGGAATGTGGCAGCACAAACCGAAAAGTGACTGACAGAGAGAAAAAACAGAAGATAATGATAACAGGGCCTCCTGAAAGTAAAGAGGTCAGAACTGTGTAAAAGGAGCAAGTTTCCATCAGACTGGGAATACAGAGTATATTGTCAAAGAACAAAGATTATGGCAAAAAGACAAGAAATTAACCCAATGAGGGGACACTTTAAATGAATGCCATTGTCAACAAGCAGGGAGCATAGAAAGCAAAGAAGATGCCCCCTCAGTGGAAGAGTTTTGGAAGGTGTGGATGAATCTGAAGGCCCAAAGGTCTCGGAGGTAGACTGTATTTTTGACCATGTCCACTGGACTAGTGGTTATTTTCCCAGCTCCATCCTAAGTCTGAGCTGTTAAGAGACAAAGGACAATATCTTGTTCCAACTCTGTCGTGGGGGGTTATTTATTAACTTAATTAGAGATACAGCATGGAATAGGCCCTTCTGGCCCTTCAAGCCATGCCGACAGAAACCCCTGATATAACCCTAGCCTAATCACAGGACAATTTACAATGACCAATTAACCTACCAACTGGTACGTTTTTGGACTGTGGGAGGAAACTGGAGCACCCGGAAGAATCCCACGCATTCCAAAGGGAGGACATACAACCTCCTTACAGCGGACGCCAGGACTGAACTCCAAACTCAGACGCCCCAAGCTCTAAGAGTGTCAAGTTCCAACTTACCACTCGCAGTGCAGTTTAACAGTTGCAATTGGATCCAGCATAAATATAAATCACAGGAAAGTATTAATAGGTGTCAGAAGACAGAGCCCTTTACAAAAGTGCAATGTGACATTAAACTGATGTTGGTGCTTGCTGAATGAGCTCTTTAATCCTTCTAATTTCTAGGTGGGATGAAGGGGCAGGCTTCTTTTGTGAGAAGATGGTAGAACTTTATGCAAGGGGATGCTTGCTCCACTAATAATCTACTTACAAATATCCACGGACTCCAAGACAGAAGCATTTATGACATCAGGATTCACATTAGTATTTCAGACTTCCAACTCCAAAAATTCCTTTTCCATTCAGTCCTAAATGGTAGATGGCCAGGCAGCAAATAAGATTGTCTCTGTACATCTGTGCTACAGATTAAATGAACTAGAAGCTCAGGAATTGAAGATGATACTCACCTTGACTTCCAGCTGAGACTGTAGGTCAGGCACCAGACTACGGGCATTAGGTAAGGTTGTGTTGTTGCTTCAATTCTGATCTTCATTTTTCTAGTAATTGTTCTTCCCTTTATTAGTGGAATTGGTATCAATATATGATTGGATATTGAGTAATTTCCATTTCCTCTGCACAAGGACTGGAGTCTCCAAGACATCTATCACTAATCTGTAATAATACAATGAACTGTACCCCCTCATCCATATTGAGAAGAATTACAGTTCCCACTCAAACTTTTGTACCAGTTTACTATAGCCCATCTGTGAGAAAACAAAAATGCTCTGTCAGACCCCGAAGGCTGATATGCCTTACTAAAAACCACCAGTAGGGGAAAGACTACATTGACAGTAAGACTCTTGTTAGCTTTGAAGACACTTTTCTTAATGTGCTGGCAAAGACAGATTCCAAAACAAAGAAACACAATAGAATTCATGAAAAAATCCACACCACATCACATCACATCACATTCGAGGTGTGAAAAAGAAAGAACAAATCATGCAAGCAATGAAAAAAGGGAAACGATCCACAGAACATGAACCAGAGTTCCTGACAGTAAGTCCAGAGCCACGTAGCCAGTTCAACATTGCAGCCGGTCCAGGAGCTCAATGGCTGCAGCCCACAGCCATGGAACCAGTTCAGCATTGAGACAAATGCCCATGTTTAACCATAAGCTATTGCTCTCAGTCAATTTTCACCAGGTCTTCTCTTAAGCGACTGAAACCATCAACTTGTGACCTTAACTTGAGGACCAATCTTGCCAAAATCCCTTGCCATATCTACTTTGTTGTCGGCTCTTCCTACAATTGTCCACTTAGCACAATATCTGAGGATTCAGTATGGAAACGTGTCTCAGGCAGCTTGCATTAAATCGTACAGATTCAACAGGATGTATTTTCTTACAAAATTCAATTCCATTGACATCAATTTTTGAAGGTTGAGCATGATGCCCGGGCAGTCATTGTTCTTAGCCACCTGAGAGTTTCATGCAAGCAGTTAAGAACATTTTCTTTTAATTGCCTAACCCTTCAGTTGCTCTGCTGCTGGAGTTACAGTGTGAGTGGGTGGGAAGACAGAGGAATTTTCAACCTGTACTCCTTGAGGAGGCCGCTTTTTCACTGCGAGCATACTAGAAATGTGTAAATGTCCACACCATAACAAATATCTGCAGTGGTACTGCTACGTATGTTACAGACAAAAGGAGTAAAAGCTTCACCTGCTTGGCACTCATTGCAGCAATTCCTCGCTTTGTCAAAATGGTGAGCACACCCTGAATTCAGTTGCTGTAGTTGTCCCTGAAAAATATAAAAAAGCACGTTAACAAAATTGATGATTTTGTCTGCAAAAAATAATATCGATGGACGTTGTCAGTTGTGGCTCAGTGGATTGCCTCGGAGTCAAAAGACTGTAAACTTGTCACATCACAGAAACCTGTGCAGAGAATTCAGTTTGGCGGTCGGCACAATACTGGGAAACAGCTGCGCTGTTGGAGGTTTCATCCTTCAGCAACATTACATTTCAGTTCTGAGTACTCTCTCAGGTTGATGCAAAATATTCTATGAGGAAAAGCAGGAGAAATTTCCCCAGTGTACAATGCAATACCTTCTCATCAATCAATGCTTAACGTGAACTTGCTGTGTTACAATTAGATGCTGCCTTTCCTATATTTGATACCTCGCTGGCTAAAAAATGTATTGAAGTATCCTCAGGTTCCAAAATAACACAAACCAATACAGAGGGTACAAGGAGTATGTTTCACCTTCACAACTTTCTTCTCACGGTACAGTATACATTGGGTTCTTATGGATACGTTGGCTGTGGCCAGAAATGCGAAGGGAATTACTGGTGCTCAGCTGTTCCAAGGTATGTGATCGTCAGACTTGCACCAAACCTTTGTAGGTCCAGGGCAAGATTATGTGCGACAGAGGCTGTTATACCTGTTAACCTGCTGTGTTACAGGTCGACTACGTCCGGTGATGCCGCAGAAAGCCAGACATGCTAAGGTTGCCATGCTAAGGGATTCCTCAGCACTGTACTGGGGAATTCAACTCTGATTGTAAATCTGTTCAGCTCCATCTTGGGTACGAGCCTACAAACTACCCATAACATCTTCAGGGAGCTGTATCTCAGAAATGCAGCGTCCATTATTAAGGACCTCCAGCACCCAGGGTATGCCCTTTTCTCACTGTTACCATCAGGTAGGAGGTACAGAAGCCTGAAGGCACACACTCAGCGATTCAGGAATAGTTTCTTCCCCTCTAATTCCTAACTAGACATTGAATCCCTGGACACTACCTCACTTTTTTCAATATACAGTATTTCTGTTTTTTTGCATGGTTTTTTAAAATCTATTCAATATAAGTATACTATAATTGATTCACTTGTTTATTTATTATTATTTTTTTCTCTCTCTGCTAGATTATGTATTGCATTGACCTGCTGCTGCTAAGTTAACAAATTTCATGTCACATGTCAGTGATAATAAACCTGATTCTGATTCTGATTCCATCCTAGGCCAGTCAGACCTGGCACAGGATTGGAGTACCTCTTCAAAGGGGAAAAAAAAGGTACCATTTATTCTTTTCTTTATGTTATTTTAATGATTTCCCTATATTATAATAGAGGGTGGCATAGTTGTGTAGCAGTTAGCACAATGCTTTACAGGCACCACTGATCACAAGCACGGGTTCCATTCTCACTGTTGTCGGGAAGGAGTTTGTAAGTTCTGCCCGTGACCACGTTCCAAAGGCGTATGGTTAGGGTTAGGCTTAGTGAGTTGTGGGCATGCCATGTTGGCACCAGAGGCCAGGTGACACTTATGGGCTGCCCCCAGCTAATGTTAGAGCTGTGCTTGTAGTTAACACATCACCACATTTCACCCTATGTTTTGATGTACATGTGACAAGCAAAGATAATCTCTTTAATTTTAATTCACGGCAATTTTAATACTTTCCTGATAGTTGCTAAATATCAGAGACACTTCGAAACTGTTAGGCGAAACTTCCCAGTGTTGACATGAGGGAAGGCTCCATCCCCGACAAAAGCTGCCACAGCAGGATGCCTTCCGAGGCTCACTTACTGCTGAGGTCTCACCACATCTCACCCTCTGGCTCCACTGAGAGCAGAATCAGCAGAGTTAGCCCCTTTTTTCCAATTCGAGTGAGTGGAGGTGGATGGGAACTGGAGGTAGCAAATCCGACTGGCTAGCTGAATCTAATCATACCTCCCCAACATGTATTCACCCTTCCACATATTCAGTTTAAGTGCCTCGCTGGACATGGCATGTGTCCACCCAGCCAGTTCTGCATCCGCTTTCTCACTCTTCACCTGCACTATATATACTGTGGTCCCACTCCATGGGTCCTTCCCTTCATTACACGCTTTGGAAGTTTTAAATTTTCAGGCAGGAAAGTTACTTTTCTGTTCATTTTGTTGAGCTATTTTTTAGTGAGAATTATGAATCCCTAATAAGTATTCCAATAGTATTCCAATGTAGTATAGAAACAGGGTCCTTAACCCACTAGGCCAACCATTTAGTACTCCGTTACATTAATCCTACACTAATCCCATTTTATTTTCCCCATCGACTCCCGCCAGATTCTACCACTCACTTATACACTGGGACTAATTTACTTTGGATAAGTCACTAACAGTTCTTTGGGATGTGAAAAGATGAGAAGGTAACCCATACGGTAACAAGGGGCATGAGCAAACACTTTGCAGACAGCATCAGAGATTCTGCATGATCTTGGGCTGCTGGAGCTCTGTTCCATCAGCAGGGGGCTCACCTGTGCCGTCATGACTTAACGTAGCACAATGACTTGAGTAGATGTTGGCACTGTAGAAATATTTTGTACAAAGTTCTTATTACAATAAGAATGAATTGATCTAGTTGGCTCATCAGACGCTCTCCCTTATCTGGGCACTAACGAATGAAAAGCTGAATTTTGTCTGGACGCACAAAGACTTGGTAAAGCAACTGCCCTGCACTATCAAAGTTGCTGGTGAACGCAACAGGCCAGGCAGCATCTCTAGGAAGAGGTACAGTCGACGTTTCCAGCATCTGCAGAATTCCTGTTGTTTGCCCTGCACATGACTGCAAGGAACTGCAGGGAATTGTGAATGCAGTTCAGCACATCACAGGAACTAGCCTCCCCTCTATGCTTCTTGCTGCTTTAGTATAGCAACAAAAGGATTTATTTGAGGAAATAATTGGCAGGATTGACAAAGGAGAGTCGGTGGATGTTGCTTATTTGGATTTTCAGACAACTTTGACAAGGTGCTGCTCATGAGGCTACTTAACAAGAACCCATGGTATTACAGGAAAAGCACTAGTAAGGATAGAAGAATGGCTGACTGGCAGGAGGCAAAGTGTGGGAACCACAAAGGGGGCCTTTTGTGGTTGGCTAGTGGAGTGCCGGAGTGCTTCTTTTCACGTTATATGTAAATGATTTGCATGATGGAATATAGCAGGCCAGGCAATATCTATGGAAAAGAGTGCAGTCGACGTTTTGGGCCAAGATCCTTAATTTGGACTGGAGAGAAAAAGATGGGGAGTCAGAGTAAGAAGGTGGCAGACGGGCGGGGAGCAAGAACCACAAGGTGATAGGTGATACCGGGAGGGGTGAAGTAAAGAGCTGGGACGTTGATTGGTGAAAGAGATACAGGGCAAAAGAAGGTGGAATCTGATAGGCAAGGACTGAAGGCCATGGACTAATGTTTCGGAATGGGAATAGGAAATGGAATTAAAATGGGTAGCCGTTGGGAGATCCTGCTTTTTCTGGCAGACGGAGCATAGGTGCTTGGAGAAACAGCTTATATTCTGTTTGGGTAGCCTCCAGCCTGATAGCATGAACACTGATTTCTTGAATTTCCAGTAATGCCCACCCTTCACCACTCCCCATTCCCATTTCCCTCTCTCACCTTATCCCCTTACCTCCCCATCACCTTCCTTTGGTGCTCCCCCGCCTTTTCTTTCTTCCATAGCCTTCTGTCCTCGTTTATCAGATTCCCCCTTCTCCAGCCCTGTATCCCTTTCACTAACCAACTTCTCAGCTCTTTACTTCACCCCACCCACCCCCCAGTTTCACCTACCACCTTGTGTTTCTCCCTCCCCTCCCTCACCTACCTACTCTGTCTCCTCATCTTGCTTTCTCCAGTCCCGATGAAGGGTCACAGCCTGAAATGTTGACTGTACTCTTTTCCATAGATACTGCCTGGCCTGCTGAGTTCCTCCAGCGTTGTTGTGTGTTGCTTGGTTTTCCAGCTTCGGCACATTTTCTCTTGTTTGTGAACGATAGAAATTGATGGCTTTGTGGCCAAGTTTGTACAAAAGTAAGTGGAGGGACAGGTAGTGTTGAGGGAGCAAGGTGTCTGCAGGAGGACATAGACAGATTGGGAGACTGGGCAAAGAAGTGGCAAATGGAATATAGACGCAAACAACAGGAATTCTGCAGATGCTGGAAATTCAAGCAACACACATAAAAGTTGCTGGTGAATGCAGCGGGCCAGGCAGCATCTCTAGGAAGAGGTGCAGTTGACGTTTCAGGCCGAGACCCTTCGTCAGGACTAACTGAAGGAAGAGTGAGTAAGGTATTTGAAAGTTGGAGGGGGAGAGGGAGATCCAAAATGATAGGAGAAGACAGGAGGGGGAGGGATGGAGCCAAGAGCTGGACAGGTGATAGGCAAAAGGGATAAGAGAGGATCATGGTACAGGAGGTCTGGGAAGAAAGACAAGGGGGGGGACCCAGAGGATGGGCAAGAGGTATATTCAGAGGCACAGAGGGAGAAAAAGGAGAGTGAGAGAAAGAATGTGTGTATACAAATAAGTAACAGATGGGGTATGAGGGGGAGGTGGGGCATTAGCGGAAGTTAGAGAAGTCAATGTTCATGCCATCAGGTTGGAGGCTACCCAGATGGAATATAAGGTGTTGTTCCTCCAACCTGAGTGTGGCTTCATCTTTACAGTAAAGGATGTCTATCCACGGCATCCCATTCCCATTCTGACATGTCTATCCATGGCATTCCTCCGTTACCACCATTCAGGGCCCCAAACAGTCCTTCCAGGTGAGGCAACACTTCACCTGTGAGTCGGCTGGGGTGATATACTGCGTCCGGTGCTCCCGATGTGGCCTTTTATATATTGGCGAGACTCGACGCAGACTGGGAGACCGCTTTGCTGAACATCTACGCTCTGTCCGCCAGAGAAAGCAGGATCTCCCAGTGGCCACACATTTTAATTCCACATCCCATTCCCATTCTGATATGTCTATCCACGGCCTCCTCTACTGTAAAGATGAAGCCACACTCAGGTTGGAGGAACAACACCTTATATTCCGTCTGGGTAGCCTCCAACCTGATGGCACGAACATTGACTTCTCTAACTTCCGCTAATGCCCCACCTCCCCCTCGTACCCCATCTGTTACTTATTTGTATACACACATTCTTTCTCTCACTCTCTTTTTTCTCCCTCTGTGCCTCTGAATATACCCCTTGCCCATCCTCTGGGTCCCCCCCCCCCTTGTCTTTCTTCCCAGACCTCCTGTCCCATGATCCTCTCTTATCCCTTTTGCCTATCACCTATCCAGCTCTTGGCTCCATCCCTCCCCCTCCTGTCTTCTTCTATCATTTTGGATCTCCCCCTCCCCCTCCAACTTTCAAATCCCTTACTCACTCTTCCTTCAGTTAGTCCTGACGAAGGGTCTCAGCCTGACTCGTCGACTGCACCTCTTCCTAGAGATGCTGCCTGGCCTGCTGCGTTCACCAGCAACTTTTATGTGTGTTAAATGGAATATAGTTCATGGTCATGCACTTTGGCAGGAGGAATAAGGACATGGACTTTTTGCTAAATGGGGGAAAATTCAAAAATCAGAGGTACAAAGGGACTTGGGATTCCTTGTACAGGATTCCCTACAGGTTACCTTGCAGGTTGAGTCGGTGGTAAGGAAGGCAAATGCAATGTTAGCATTCATTTCAAGAGGACTAGAACATAATATCGAGGATATAATGCTGAGGCTGTATAAAGCATTGGTCGGACTGTACTAGGAGTACTGTGATCGGTTTTGGGCCCTTTATCTAAGAAAAGATGTGCTAGCATTGGAAAGGGTCCAGAGGAGGTTCACGAGAATGATCCCAGTAATGAAAGGGTTAACATATGAGGAGTGATTGATGACTCTAGGCCTGCACTCACTGGAGTTTAGAAGAATGAGAGGGGATCTCATTGAAATCCTATTGAATATTGAAAGGCCAAGATAGAATGGATTTGGAGTGGATATTTTCTATAGCGGAGGAGTCTAGGACCAGAGGCACAGCCTCAGAATTGAGGGCCATCCATTTAGAACACAGATGAGGAAAAATTTCTTTAACCAGAGGATGGTGAATCTGTGGAATTCTTTGCCACAAGCAGCTGTTCAGGTCAAGTCATATTTAAGGCAAATATTTATTTGTTCTTGATTAATTTTGGGTACATTTAAGGTGGAGGTTCATATGTTCTTGATTAATCAGACCATCAAATGTTATAGGGAGAAAGTGGGAGAATGGGGTTGAAAGGGATAATAAATCAGCCATGATGGAATGGCAAAGCAAACTCGACGGGATATTTTACTTTTTGAAAAGGTCACTTTAAAGCTGATTTCAATTCGAAGCCAATGTAGACATCCCATACTGGCATTGAAAAGCAAAATGCTGCAGATATTGGAAACATGAAATAAAAAAAACAAAAACTGGATATTCAATAATAACTGGCAAACAGCACCTGTGGAGAAAGAAACAGAGCTAATGCATCATTACAGGATGGGTGAGAGATAAAATGGATGAGTGAGAGAAAAAAAGGCTGGTACTAGCTTCTTTATCTAACAAAAATAAACAATTCTTTCCGTCGCTACTTCTTGCAGGTAGACAACATATCGGTTTCTTTTGGCCTTCCATGCCAAAACATTGGCATTGACTTAATAAGAGTCTAGACTTTAAATGTTGCTGGAAGGCTTGAACTAAAATTACTTTGAAATACTGGGGGAAAGATGAACTCAGAGCATCTCGCAGACACAAAAAGATCAGTAGATGCTGGAAATCTTGAACACACACAAAATGCTGGAGAAACATTTCCGGCTGAGAAGTGTCTCAGCCTGAAACATTGACTGTTTATTCCCCTCCACAGATTCTGCGTTTCTCCAGCATTTTGAGTTTGAAGCCACAGCATCGGTTTTACAGATGAGGCTTAACGACGGGGCAATATAGAGAGGCGTCCTTTTAGAACGGAGACGAGGAGGAAGCCCTTCAGCCAGGCAGTAGTGAATCTGTGGAGTTTGATGCCACAGGCAGCTGGGGAAGCCAAGTCCATATGTATACTTAAGGCAGAGGTTGATAGATTCTTGATTGGTCAGGCAGGTGGGGAAGGATGGGAAGACAGGAGATAGGAATTGAGAGGAAAAATAGATCAGCAATAAGGAAATGGCAGAGCAGACTCGAATGGGCAAATAGCCAAATTCTGCCCCTATGTCTTATCGTCTTAATATAAAGAAGAAAAACATTAAGAAAGATAGAAGCAGAATAATCTAAGGCAATTACCTAATACAAACATTTCAATGTCCATTCCCATAATACAATATCAATATTTAATACACATCCTTAATTGTGCTTGAAAATGTGGCGATGGTCCACTTTCTTAAACTGCCTGTGTGTTGAAGGTCCAACGATCTGCTGGGTTGGCATTCCACAAATTAGCGTTGCCGATGATGAACAAACTGTAAGTCATTTCCAAGCCAGGGTGGGTGTGTGACTATGTGAGGAGATGCAAGTTGTGGCATTCCCATGCACTTGAGGCTCCGTTTCCCACACTCCTTTAAAATCACTGTTACCTTCACTCCATCTTAAATCACCAGATTTCGATTCTTGCACTTCATTCAAACTCATTTGATTCTTTGAAAAACATACTGTTCCACTGTGCAACATTCACATAATGTAAATTAAAATGAATCAGTTTATTAATAGGAGTTGTGTGTTTAATATTTCAGTAATATTTGAGTAATCTTTTATATATATTATAGTTTGATTAAACATTCTTGTTCATTTAAATAATTTATTAGTTTATATGTATAAATACATGAATTGTGTATGTTATCACGTTACCATGTGATATGTGTGAGCCTCACTTAAAAGCAAAGGGTGAAGTTAGACTCGCATCTCTCAGCTGTCTCACTTTCCTTTTAATTGGTTTAATGTCTTTAAATTATAAAACATAACAGGAGTAATATCCAAGAGTTCTGAAAATCTGAAATCAGTCGGGGTCCCACTAAATACCCTTGTTGTGGTATCCAGCAATCACAACTCTCCTGGCTTTCCGATGATTATATAGTAATACTTAACTAAGCAATGAAAGATGACCAGTTCTCTGCACGTGTCGTATAATCTCACTGGTGATTTGCAAGGGCACAGAGTTTTTAATAAGTTGGGCCGTTATTACATGTTTTTAAAGGTGGATAAAGAAAATCAGTATGAAACTTTGATTGTAACTGCCATTAAGGAAAAAATCTCTAAGCATGAGAAGGGTATTTAGTCAAGTCAAGTTTATTGTCATTTAACTATATACATGTCTATAAGATATATAATCATATCATGCAATAGAAATGAGATATTTCTCCGAACCAGCGTGTAAGGCACATTAGTACATATAACACACATAATACACAATAACTTATGAGGGAAAAGATAAAATCTACAAATGAATCAGACATAAATAACAAAGTAAAGTGCATTAATATTAAATATTGTACGGTACAAGCAGATTAACCAGTGACACTTCAAATATGATGCATCAGGGTGTTCAGAAGCCTAATGGCCTGGGGGAAGAAACTGTTTCTTATCTTGACCATTGATGTTTTTATGCATCGTAGTCCCCTGCCTGATGGTCAAAAGTGAAAGAGGATGCTGGATGGATGGGTGGGATCCTTAATAATACTAAGGGCCCTGTGTATTCAGCACTCCTGATAACTGTCCCCTATGGATCCTCTCAGCTGTTCTCACAGTCTTTTGTTGGGACTTCAGGTCCGATGCTCGACTGCTCCCGTACCAGATAGAGATGCAATTTGTCAGGATGCTCTCAATGGTGCTCCTGTAAACTGCAGTTAAAATGGGGGTGGGGGGAGAGCCTTACTTTCCTCTATCTTCTTAGGAAGTGGAGGAGCTGCTATGCCTTCTTGTTCAGGGAGGTGATATTAAGGGACTAGATGAGGTCATCCGTGATGTGAACTCCCAGGAATTGGTGCACTTAACTCTTTCTACGGAGGAGTCATGTATTTGCAGAGGGGATGGTGTGTCTGCACCTTCCTGAAGTCCACAATGATTTCCTTTGTCTTCTCTACGTTCAGGTTTAGGTTGTTCGTCTCACACCAATCCACCAGCCTCTCCACTTCCTCTCTATACTCCGTGTTGTCATCGTTCTTGATAAGGCCAACCATTGGTGTGTCATCCGCAAATTTGATGACAGGGTTTGAGCTGGATCCTGCGACACAATCATGCATCAGCAGTGTGAACAGGAGCGGGCTGAGCTCACAGCCCTGGGGAGGCCCCAGTGCTCAGCATAATGAGACTAGAGACGTTGCTGCCCACACGGACTGACTTACTGTTAATAAGTCCAGAATTCAATTGCAGAGGGAGGTGTTGCGACCCAGCAAGGGCAGTTTTCCCCCCAGTTTCTGAGGTACGATGGTGTTGGATGCTGAACTGAAGTCTATAATCAGCAGTCTGGCATATGAGACCCCATTTTCCAGGTGGTACAGGACAGAGTGGAGGGGAGAGGCCATTGCATCATCAGTAAATTGATTTGAACGATAAGCAAACTGGAAAGGGTCCAATATAGCTGGGAGAAAGGCTTTAATATGCTCCATGTGCTCAAAGCTTTTCATAATGGTTGATATTAATGCCATCAGATGATTGTCATTTAGGCAGGATACTGTCTCCTTCTTTGGCACTGGAATGATGGTTCCTGCCTTGAAAACCGAGGGGACAATGGATTGTTCTAGAGGGATGTTGAATACATCCATCAGCATAATTTAGAAGCACAATTCTAAATTCCAGAAGAGTAATTGTGTGTTTCTGAAGAAACTAGTGGTTTATTAAGCTCTGACGGCAGATGGGATGGATGTAATAGGTCAAGGAAAAGGTTGAGACTATTGTTAAGGTGAGAACACTCAAGACCAACCCCTATAGCCATAATGAAATACAGCACTGAGACAGGCCACAGAGTACGTGCCAATCATCAATCACACGTTTTCAGTAGTCTCGCACTAATTCCATTTAAAAAAATTCTCCCCATATGTTCATGAAATTCCCCTATATTCCATTACTCACTTACACAGTTGGAGCAATTTACATTGGCCAATTCACCTCATAACCAGCACCTCTTTTAGAAGATGAGGGAAACTGGGACATCTAGCAGTTGCAGGGAGAACTTGAAAACTCCACAAAGACAGCATCTGAGGTCAGAGTCTCTGGCAGTGAGAGGCAGAACAGAAGGATTTGGGAACACAGGTCTATAATTCATTGAAAGTGGTGTCACAGGTTGATACTGTAGGGTCATAAAGCAAACTTTTGGCACATTGGCCTTCATAAATCAAATTACCGTGTGGATAGCCAGAGGCTTTTTCCCAGGGCTGAAATGGCTAACACGAGGGGGCATAATTTTAAGATGATTGGAAGTAGGCACAAGGGGAATGTCACAAGGTAGGTTTTCACAGAGAGGGTGGTGGGTGCGTGGAATGCACTGCCAGTGAAGGTGGTAGAGGCAGAAACAATAGGCTCTTTTAAGAGACTCTTAGATGGGTACATGGAGCTTGAAAAATGGAAGGCTAAGCAGTAGGGAAATTCTAGGTAGTTTCTAGAGTACGTTACATGGGTCGGCACAACATCTGGGCTGAGGGGCCTGTAATGCACAGTAGATTTCTATTTTTCTATGTTTTACTGAATACAGGGGATGGGATGTTATGTTGACGTTGTATAAGATGTTGGTGAGGCCTAATTTGGAGTACTGGGTGTAGTTTTGGTCATCTACCTATAGGAAAGGTGTAAATAAGTTTGAAAGAGTACAGAGAAAATTCACAAGGATTTTACTAAGTCTGAGTTATAATGAAAGATTGAATAGGTTAGTACGCTATTCCTAAGAATACAGAAGGTTGAGAAGAGATTTGACAGAGGTATACAAAATTATGAGGGGTATCGATAGGGTAAATGCAAGCAGGCTTTTTCAACTGGGGTTGGGTGGGACTACCAGAGGTCATGGGTTACGGGTGAAAGGTGAAAAGTTTAAGGGGAACATGAGGGGAAACTTCTTCACTCAGGTTCTTGAGCGAGTGGAACGAGCTGCCAGCACAACTGGTGGACACGAGCTTGATTTCAACGTTTAAGCGAAGTTTGGATAGGTACATGGATGATAGGAGTATGGAGGGCAATGGTCCCGCTGCAGGTTGCTGGGAATAGGCAATTTAAATGGCTTCAGCAAGGTCTAGATGGGCCAAAGGGTCTGTTTCTGCGCTGTACATTTCTATGACTTCTAAACCCATTGTCACAGGCAGAACAGGCAAACTCCACACAGACCCTGTCAGTGGTCAAAGTGAAACTGGTGCTGTGAGACACTAGCACTGCCTATAGTTGCTCTCATTGAGTGTGCCTTATGAAAACGCTAACTCAGATTTAACAAATGCAAAGTAGCCCTAAACGAGATCAGAGGATGACTTTCCTGTGACTATGATGGAGGTGGCAAAACTAGCACAGAAGGAATCAATTCTTAATAAAGCACATGAGTATATTTTGACTAGCTGGACTGATACAGATATGTACCATATACTTACAAAAACTGTATGTCTTCCTCCTTGTAAACAGTTGAATTAATTAAACAGCATCCACGTATTTACAGGTTTAACCAACTCACTGGCCTATGAATGATCAGGAAGGATCATTCATAGGCCAGTGAGTCTTAATTTACTCATTGTTATTTTTAATAATCTTGACTATATAATGTACATATGGAAACATGAACCCTGCTTGTCACAGATTCGGCATGTCATCTTAGATTTTGATAAACTTCTAAAGAAGCGCACTGCAGAGTATCCTAACTGGTTGTATCACAGCCTGGCATGAAAACACCAGTACCCAAGAACAGAAGAAAGCCGGCAAAAATTGCTGGATTTAGCCCAGTTCATTACAGAGAAAGCACCCCCCCGCCCCCCACACCCCACCAACCACTGAGCATATCTACAATGAGTACTGGCACAAGAAAGTAGTTTTCTTCATCAAGGACCCCCACCATTCAGGCCATGCTCTTTTCACACTACTACCATCAGGAAGGAAGTAAAGGAGCCTTACATCCCATACCAACAGGTTCAGGAACAGTTATTACCCTTTAACAATCAGGCCTCTGAACCAATGTGGGCAACTTCACTCACCACAAGACTGAACTGATCACTGAACACTACACACAGACTCACTTTCAAGGATTCTGCAAATCACATTCTCAGTATTATTTATTTATTTATCTATTTATTTGTTATTATTTGTTTTTTAATTGCCGAGTTTGTCTTCTTTTTGCATATTTGGTTGCTTGTCGAACAAAAATTTGTGTCTAGGTCTTTGATTGATTCTATTGTATATCTTTATTCTACTGTAAATGCCTGCAAGAAAATAAATCTCACGGTAGTATTTGCTGATATATATGTACACCTTGACAATAAATTTACTTTGAACTTTGAACCTAAGACAAATTTATTAAAATGGTAAAATAAACCATGGCAGAACAGTAGAGAGAGAGAGCAATTTTTAACACGACCCAGCTGCACATAACTTACAACTACAACTTGCATCTTCTGTAGTCTGTAGCTGACGCTCAAGTTCGGCTCACTTGGAAGAGCCAGGAAGCTGCCAAAACACACCTCACAGAAAACCCTGGGGTTAAAGAGCTGTTTTGGATGATACCTAGGCATAATTACTTGACCCAGTAAAAAATAAATCAACTTTATGTGGCCTTGAAGTTTAATGCAGATACTTGAGACTACTTTGTGGAAATCCCAGGGATTATCTTGCCAAAAATTGGTAAAATCCCAAGTATCTAGTTCTCTCCCAACAATGTGCTAGTTCACTTTCTAATGCATGGAAAAAACATGCTATTGTTGAGGGAGAGGTGTTGTATGCCAAAGCTCTGGTATGACAAGTAAAACAACTAATAGAAAACGACAGTAGTTGTCAAAGTAGCTTCTGATAGAATAATTGACACTATCCCACAATCTTGAATTGCCTGAAATTGTAACATAAACGGAAGACATATATACATTAAGCAGCGGTGATGGGATTTTGAGAAGAAAAATGAGACCTGAAAACAATTTTTATTGTCGCACTAAAAAAGCAGCCCAATACATCTCCTTTAAACTTTCACTCTCTCACCTTTAAATGCATGTGCTCTCGTATTTGTCATTTCTACCTGGGGAGGAGATTCATTAGAGAAAACTGTACATCAATCAAATTATAAAATGGATAATTAGAAGCTTTGTCAAAGGTTCTAAGAGGTGTCTGGAAGAAGGACAGTGATACAGAAAGGAGATAACTCCAGAGCATAATACCTTGGCATTTGGGGCTCAGTCACTAATTAGATTTTCGGACCAGAGAGAGTGTAGAATTGAAAGGGTATAAAAAAGTAGAACTTACAGCATTAAAGAGAAGCAAAGGTTTGTATTCACACTTGGAAATTTTAAGTTGGGAGTCAAAAAATATCCTGCAAGTAGATAAACAATCATCCATATCTTAGGATAAATGCACACCTAGGGAGAGAGCCAGAACAAGTTCTTGGGTGGCAGTCGAACAGCCGAAGGAGTGGTGGGGTGGTAGGAACTGTAAAGAAACTCACATGTATTTCAGTAATCTCCAAGTCTTAAACCTACAAAAGTTGCTTCTAAGTATGCTTGCAAAGAGGAGTGTCTCCAGTTATGAGAAATCTCGATGCCCTTGAAGATTAGAAATATTATTGGTTTGTCTAAGTGTCCTGTTCTTTTCCCCAAAGGGATACTGCACAACTACTGTGACATGACTGTGAAGTAAAAGAATCACTCATAATACCATTGCAGCACAAAACGAAGCTGGTCAGTCTGTCCAGCCCACATCAGCTTTTTTTTGTCAGAGTAATTGGGTTAGATACATTTCCAGGTTACCTTGCCATACTTAGCAATTCCTTTATCAAAAGTCTAAATTTTCTTCCCCTGCCCTTCCAAGCAACATATTTCAGATTCTAACTACTTACTGTGTGGAAATATGTTCAAAGTAAGTTTATTATCAAAGTATATATATTTCACCATATACAGTGCAACCCTGACTTATGTTTACTTGCAGGCATACTCAGTAAATCCAAGAAACATAATAGAATCAATGAAAGACCGCATCCAAAAGGATAGACGAACGACCAATATGCAAAAGACAGCAAACTGTGCAAATACAAAAGAAAAACCAAAAAAAAAATGATAATAATAAATAAAAAAATAATAAATATTAAGAACATGAGATGAAGAATTCTTGAAAGTGATGGTACGAGTGAAGTTGAGTGAAGTTATCCCCACTGGTTCAACAGGCCGGATGGCTGAAGGGTAATAACTGTACCTGGTGCAGCACAAGGCGGTGTTCTTAACCCCTGCTCTACTCGCCTTACACCTATGACTGTGTGGCTAACCATAGCTCCAATGCCATATTCAAGTTTGCTGATGACACCACTGTCATCGGCTGAATCAAAGGTGGTGATGAATCATTAGATAGGAGGAAGACTGAAAATCTGGCTGAGTGTTGCCATAACAACAACCTCTCACTCGATATCAGCAAGATCAAGGAGCTGATTATTGACTTCAGGAGGAGGAAATCAGAGGTCCATGGGCCAGTTCTCATCTGGGGATCAGAGATGGAGAGGATCAGCAGCTTTAAATTCCTCAGTGTTATTATTTCCGACAACCGGTCCTGGTCCCAGCACGTAAGTGCAATTATGAAGAAAGCACAACCGCGCCTCTACTTCCTGAGGAGTTGGTGAAGATTCAGCATGGCATCTAAACTTTGACAAACTTCTGTAGATGTGTAGTGGAGACTATAATGACTGGCTGCATCACAGACTGGTATGGAAACATCAATGCCCTTGAATGGAAAATCTGACAAAAACTAGTGGAAATGGCCCAGTCCATCACAGGTAAAGCCCTCCCCAACATTGAGCACGTCTACACAAAGCATTGTCAAAGGAAAACAGCATCCATCAGCAGGGACCTCCACACCCAGAAAACACTCTCTTTTCATGCTACCATCAGGAAATAAAGAACAGGAACCTCAGGATTCACACCATGAGGTTCAGGAATAGTTAATACCCCTCAACCATCAGGCTCTTGAGCCAAAGGGGATAACTTCACTCAACTTCATCTGCCCCTTCATTGAAATGTTCCCACAACCTATGGACTCAATTTCAAGGACTCTTCATCTCATGTTCTTAATATTTATTATTATTATTATATTTTTCTTTTATAATTGCAATTTTTTTTTGCACACTGGTAGAATGCCAAAGTTGGTATGGCTGGTAGAACGCCAAAGTTGGTATGGTCTTCATTGATCCTATTATGGTTAGTATTCTATTTTGGGTTTATTGAATATGCCCACAGGAAAATGAATCTCAGGGTTATATATGTTCGCATATATGTACTTTGAAATAAATTTACTTTGAACTTTGACAGTGTGGGTTTCCCTGAGTGAAACGGTTTTCCTCTCGTGTCTTAAAATCATCTGGGTTTGTAGGTTACTTGGCTGCTGTAACCTATCCTTCATCTTTAGGTGACTGACAGAATCTGGGGTGGACTTGATGAGTGTGTGGAGGATAAAAAAACTTTACATTAATGTACAAACAATGTAAATGGATGGGTGATTGTCAGTGCGGACTCAGGGGGCTGAAATGCTTACTTCCCTGCTGTATCTAAGACTTTAGCTTAACCACAATGCCGCTATTGATTTGTCTCAGTTGACTTTGGTTCTTCTGACAATCATTTCATTGCCATCGGCTGAATCAAAGGTGGTGGTGAAACAGCATAAAGGAGGGAGATGACTGGTGCCACAACAACAATCTCTCTCTCAATGTCAGCAATACCTAGATGCTGATTATTGCCAACAGGAGGAGGAAACCAGTGGTCCATGAGCCAGTCCTCATCCGGGGATCAGAGATGGAGAGGGTCAGCAGCTTTAAATTCCTTGGTGTCATCATTTCAGAGGATCTGTCCTGAGGGCAGCACATTAGTGCTATTATGAAACAAGCACAGCAGCGCCTCTGCTTTCTTGGGAGTTTCTATAGATTCAGCATGCCATTCAAAACTTTGACAAACTTCTGTAGATGTGTGGCAGGGAGAATATTGACTGGTTCCATCATGGACTGGTACGGAAACACCAATGCCCTCGAATGGCAAAGGCTACAAAAGGTATTGGGTCACAGCCCAGTCCATCACAGGTAAACTCTCTCCACCATTGACCATATTGACATGGAGTGCTATCAGAGGAAAGCAGCATCCATCAAGAACTCGCACCACCCAGGCCATGCTCTCTTCTCACTACTACCATCAGGAAAGAGGTACAGGAGTCTCAGGACTCACGCCACCAGGTTCAGGAACAGTTATTACCCCTCAACCAGGCTCTTGAACCAAAGGGAACAACATCACTCACCCCATCACTGAACTGCTCCCACAACTTATGAACTCACTTCCAAGGACTCTTCAGCTCATGTTCTCAATATTTATTGCTTAGTTATTATTATTTTTTTTCCTTTTGTATTCACTCAGTTTGTTGTCTTTTGAACACTGGTTGAACGCCCAAGTTGGTGCAGTGTTTCACTGATTCTATTGCGTTTCTTTGTACTTACTATGAATGCCCACAAGAAAATGAACCTCGCTGTTGTATATGGTGACGTATATGTACAGTACTTTGATAACACATTTATTTTGAACTTTTTGAATTTGGAAATGTGAATCCTCTAGTCCATGGCTCTCTGCTATTGAAGACAGCTTTTTTTTTAACTTACTTTGTCAAGATCTTTTATGATTTTAAGCATTTTTATCAGATGACTTTCCACCATTTTCTACTCTAAGGAAAGTGCAATCTTTTGCACAAAACTGTATTGCCTCATTCTTTGGACCAAAGTACCTGCAGCCTTCCAAGGTCTTCACATTCTTCTTAAAGCGCAGTGTGCAGAGCTACACAATATTCTTTTTGTGACTCAACACGTGTTTTATTAAGATCCATCACTGCATCTCTATATTTATAATCCATTCAACTAAGTTTGAAAACCTGTGTGATTTAACCAATTTCTGTGATCTGTGAACTTCAAGAATTTCCAGCCACCTACAGTTTCTTTGTCGTCGCAAATGCAGCAGTCACTGGGCCTAAACAGTAGGTGCACTGCATTTTCAGCTGAGGACCCAGGAACATCACGTGCTTGTCTCCAGATATTGCAGCCTTGGGTTAAACATTAAATGCAGATTGGGAGCTGCTAAACCTAAAAAGCCACAGCAACTGCGTGTTATCAAATAAGGTATTGTTTTCATGTTGTCATTAAGTATCCAAAGCCATTTCAAAGCTCAAAGTAAGTTTATTATCAAACTACATGTCATCATATACAACCCTAAGATTCATTTGTGTAGGCGATCATAGTAGAGCAAAGAGTCATTGATAAACTACACTTAAAGACTGACAAACAACTAATGTGGAAAAAAGACAGACTGGACAAACTGTGCAAATACAAAAAAAGTAAATAAATAATACTGAGAATATAAGTTGTAGAGTCCTTGAAAATGAGTCAATAATTTGTGGAACCAGTTCAGCATTGAGGAGAGTGAAGTTATCCATGCTGGTTCCAAATCCTGATGGTTGAAGGGTAATAACTGTTCCAAACCTGGTGGTGTGGAACTTACGGTTCCTGTACCTCCAATTTACAGCCAATATCGTCTTTTAAAGAGGCATCTCTTTTGTGACATGGCGGACCAGGAGCACACTAAGAACAACATGATATTCACCAGGTAAGATGTTATAAAATTTTATCAGGGAGAAAATATTAGCTATCAAACTCTCCTTCAAAATCATTCTGAATTATATTCACTAATTTGCCACAGAATAAATGTATCCTTGGTGGTGCTCTGGAATTTCGGCCTTTGCTTCCGTGCTAAACTCTGGAATAGGACTTTGGTTTGAAATGTTTGAGTCTGAGGCAGAACTGCTGACATTGAGTCAGAGTTGAAATTGTGGATATTTCTTACCCAGTGGGTGCAGATACACACACAGCTCACCAGGGCACCTTTCTACTTATATTGTCTCTGGCTGTTCACTGTATTTCTCATACAGCTCAATTTCAGAGCTCTTATCCTATACCATTTATATGTTTTTTTAGAATATGTACTTCTCTTGAAAACTACTATGAATTTGACCTCTGCCATTACTTCTGTTATACCATTTGAATCCCCAACAAACTATTCCATAAAAATTATCTTCGTTTTGCTTCATTTTGTTATCCAATAGTTTTAACTTATTGTTGCCAACACAGTGGAAATGCATTCTTTCCTACTTGGCTCATCAGAATGATGGAAAACACAGTGCATCAATGAACCACCTATGGAAAGAGATACAGATGATCTTCACATCCTGACAACACCTAGTGCTGCTCCAGCAATCATGGTTTAATAAGCAAGTGAGGGAAAACCGGCAGCCGGGATATAAGTGAGAAAATGCGACTGAAAAGCATGATTTGAGAACTGGCAGAGACTCAAAAGGCCACGTGGCCTCCTTCATTGTCACAAGGAAATAGAATAGATGGGGAATATTTCTTCATCCACTCTTTTTCTTCTTCAGCTCCTTTTTCTAACCTTTCTCTAATTCGCCCTGTTCTCTGTTGTCTCTGCACCTGTCTTGTTTTATTGGTTACAGAAACAAACCTCATGCAGTCCTCATGAAGCCTCCAGATGTGACACTGACATTGTTGTGCAGTTATCAATTGAATTATAACAGTCTGTAGTGCAAAGGAAATGCAGTCTGTAGTGTTAAGTAAAATGTCATTCAGGATGTTCCACCAATTTACATGCTAACACATTATTTCACAAAAACTCAAGTTCAAAAATTACTATTGCATTATAGCTTATAATTCATAATTATTACTATTATTATAGGTTAGGTTTTTAAAATTTGAGTCCAACGTGTAATCAATGGCATCATGCACTCTGTGAGCTATTTAACCACAGCAACAGATGAATCTGTCCCTTAAACCCATTCCGTCTGTAGACCACACACAGTTTTCCCTCCAAATATTCTATACAGTCCATGCAATCTTCAGGGAAGAAATAACAGCTCAAAATAAAAGCAATGAGCCTAATTCAATCAATAGATCGGTTCCTACACACTTTTCTCCAAAGAAATGCTGCAATAACATTGACAACATGATTATTCCTTAAATGCAGTGGACACTTCTAAAACGGGCAAAAATGCAGCAAGCAATGTTGTGTTTAAAGCATCACTGCTGCTGAAAGCAGACTTCAAAATGAAATAACTTGAAATCAGAAATTTGAAGTGTAAGTGGAAAGAAACACAACATAAAAAGATTACAATCATGCACTTGAACTGATTTGAAGAAATAAATTGAGAAATTGTTTCAACTGGAAGTTGTTAGTATTACCTTATTTCATGCCAGCGACCTGGTTTCAATTCCCACTGCTGTCTGTAAGGAGGTTATACATTCTTCCCGTGATCACATGGATTTCCTCCGGGTGATCTGGTTTCTTCCCACAGTCCAAAGAGGTATGAGTTAGTAGGTTAATTGGGATCATGGGTGTAATTGGGCAGCGTGGTCTCATTGGGCCAAAATTATCTCTAAATAAGACATTGTGTTGAATACGGTACAGTAGCACAGTGATTATGTTAATGGATTAGTAAACCACTGACCTGGAGAAATGTGAGTGGGTTTGACTCCACTGTAAGTAGCTTGGGGATTTAGAGTCAATAAATTAAATACAAGGAAATCTATAATGAAAATGAATGTAGAACAACAATCCATGTCCCAAGCCTTCACTGGTAATGCTCCCCAATTCTTCCTCCGCTACATTGATGACTGCATTGGCGCTGCTTCATGTACCCATGCTGAGCTCGTCAATTTCATCAACTTTGCCTCCAATTTCCATCCTGCCCTTAAATTCACCTTATCCATTTCTGACACCTCCCTCCACTTTGTCTCTCTGTCTATTGACATCTTTTATAAACTCACCGATTCCCTTGGCTATCTTGACTATACCTCTTCCAACCCTATCTCCTGTAAATATGCTATTCTCTTTTCTCATTTTCTTCAGCCCCGCCGCATCTCTTCCCAGGATGAGGCTTTCCTTTTTAGAACATCAGAGGTGTCCTCATTCTTCAAAGAATGGTGTTCTTCTTCCACCACCATTGATGCTGCTTCAATCTCCTGCTTCTCCCTGTATCCCTTTATGCCCTGACCAATCAAGAATCCGTCGACCTCTGCCTTAAATATACATAAAGACTTGTCCTCCACAGCTGCCTGTGGCAAAGAATTCCACAGATTCATCACTCTCTGGCTAAAGAAATTCCTTATCTTCGTTCTAAAAGGATGTCCCTCTATTCTGAGGCTGTGTCTTCTGGTCTGTAAATTCTCCCATCATAGGGAACATCCCTTCTATCAAGGCTTTGCACCAATCAATCAGTTTCAATTAGGTCACCCCTCATTCTTCTGAATTCCAGTGAATACAAGCCTAGAGACATCAAACACTCTTCGTATGACAAGCCACTCAATCCTGGAATCATTTTCATGAACCTCCTTTGAACCCTCTCGAATTTCAGCACATCCTTCCGAAGATAAGGAGCCCCAATGCTCACAATACTCCAAGTGAGGCTTCACTGGTGCTTTATAAAGTTTCAACATTACATCCTTGCTTTTATATTCTCGTCCTCTTGAAATGAATGTTAACATTGCATTTGCCTTTCTCATCACAGACTCAACCTACAAATTAACCTTTAGGAAATCCTGCTCAAAGACTCCCAAGTCCCTTTGTGCCTCAGTATTTTGTATTTTCCCTGCATTTAGAAAATAGTTAACCCTTTCATTTCTTCTACCAAAGTGCATGACCATACATTTCCCGACACTGTTTCTATCTGCCACTTCTTTGTTCATTCTCCTAACCTGTCTAAGTCATTCAGTAGCTTCTCTACTTTGCCATGATGAGGCCACTTTCAGGGTGGAGGAGCAGAACTCATATTCGCTGATGGCATGAACATCGATTTCTCCTTCAGGTAATTTCTTTTCCTCCCCCTTCCCTCTTCTTCTATTCCTCATTTTGGCTTTTTATCTCTTCTCCTCACCTGCCTATTATCTCCCCCGGTGCTCCTCCTTCATCCCTTCCTCCTATGGTCCACTCCCCTCTCCTACCAGATTCCTTCCTCTCCAGCCTTTTACCTTTCCCACCCACGTCTTCACCAATCACCTTCCAGCTAGTCCTCCTTCCACTGGCCCCTCCTTTTCATTCTGTGTCTTCCCCCTTAGTTCCCAGTCCTGATGAAGGGTCTCAGCCAGAAATGTCAAGTGTTATTTGTTTCCCTCCACAGATGCTGCCTGACCTGCCGAGATCCTCCAGCATTTTGTGTGTTTTGCTCTGAAAAACAAACTACCAGTTTTAATGATCCCAAAAATTATCAGATTGCTGGAAGAAAATTCATATTGTTTCAGTAAGGAAATCTGCTATATTTACCTTGTCTGGTCAATTTATTGACTGATTAGCTCTTTACTCTTCTCTGAAATGGGCAGCAACCCACTCAGATCTAGAGTGACAGACAGGCAGTAACAGTGAACCCACATCCATTGAATGAATAATAAAGAAACTCAAATAAAATCAGAATATCTTGCAGCACAGAATGAACTCTTCAAAATTCAATTCTTCATTTCAGCCTTTGATGCAACTATTCAGTTCAGCCACATTTCCCATTGCCTTGAAAGTTAGCCTTTCTCAAATCTGCATAAATTTGCAGAAGTAGGTTACTGTAACCATTGCTGGATATACAATTAGAACTCTTACAGCTTGTCACCTTGTCCTGCCCAGGCATTGTATTTGTTCATTGCTTTCCCTCAACTTCTACCCCCCACCACCACTTCCCTTACATTCCAGGTCATACTAGAATGCACAGCATAGCGTCATAGAAAAGTACATCACAGAAACAGGCCCTTTGGCCCATCTAGTCAGTGCTGAAACATTTAAGCTTCCTACTCCCATCAACCTGCACTGGGACAATAGCCCTCCTTAACCCAACCATCCACATACCTGTCCAAACTTCTCTTAAATGTTGAAATCGAGCTTGTGTGCACCACTTGTGCAGGTAGCTCATTCCACACTCTCACGATCCTCTGAGAGAAGAAGTTTCCCCTCATGTTCCCCTTAATCTTTTCACCTTTTCACCCTTAACACATGGCTCCAGTTGCAGTCCCACCCAACCTCAGTGGAAAAAGCCTGCTTGCATTACCCCCTCATAATTTTGTATACCTCTAATAAATCTCCTCTTAACCTTCTATGTTCCAAGGAATAAAGTCCTTACCTGTTCAATCTTTCCATATCACTCCGATTCTCCAGATGCAGCAAAATCCTTGTAAATTTACTGTACTCTTTCAACCCTACTTACATCTTTCCTGTAGGTGTCAATGTCAATAAATCTCTGCTGCACAGGTGGGTCCATATAATGACCAAGTATTGTGACCACTTGGACAACAGGCCAAAATTATGCACTAATGCCAGCTTTCACCAACAAAATCTAAATCTAGATTCCGTGTCTCAGTTACACGGCTGTGTAAATCTGGTGATGCTAGCTGGGAGATTAACGCTAACTGAATGCTATAAACTGTGCTGCTCGTCAAAAATATTGCCGTGACATGTAGCAAATTCAAAAGTTTATTTACATCAAGTCTCTGTTTAAAAAGGAGAGTAGGAGGATGAATCAGCATTCTCCCCGTTTTGTGGGTTAGTTTGCATTGAAGTCTCCAGCATGGACATTAAACACACTTATTTCTGAAGTATATTTGAGAATTGGGTGGCAGGGTGGGGATAGGTTTCTACCAAAGGAGGTGTAAGGCACTCCTTCCCACTGCTAGTGTTCAGGTCACCCTTGGGCCAGCTGTGGCATCTGCTTCGCCCCCACTGTCCCCCACCAATCAGGATTATGTGAAGCAGTGCTAGATGGTGATATGAGCAGCTGGTGTGTATCAGAAGTCCTGGTTATGCCACCACTGACACCAGGCAATCTCTGAAGAGTATTGATAATGGCTGGGGTCACCAGTCATGAAAGACACTGCCCAGATGGCAATGGCAAACCACACAAAATGCTGGTGTCATGGTCCCGTCCGGCAATGCCCCACATTGCTATTATCTCCTTGATTAGGTCTTAATTCCCTCGTCTGATTTCCAATTGTTCCCAGTTTTCATTAATTACAGCACACCTGCTTTCCATCAGCGAACTGGGGATAAAAACCCTGGCGTCACTGTCATGCTTTGCCAGTTCGTTGGTCTATTCTAGTGTGTGTCAACCTCGTTTCCTGATCCCTTAGGGCTGTCAGTTCTAAGCTCCGCATCATTCCCCGGATAACCTACGTAAACATTGTCTGCATGTAAAGATTCTCCCGAATACCTGTTCCACGTTTGCAGCTGCACTTCATGACCCTGTCTCCGTGCCTGTGTCTGACTCTTGGGTTCGTCCCCAGCCACGTCCTTGCAACAGCTGGAGGAACTCAGCAGCCAAGCAGTAACTATGGAAGAGATTAAACAGTCGACGTTCTAGGCCAAGACCCTTCACCAGGTGTCTTTTCCGTAGATGCTGCCAGGCCCGTTGAGTTCCTCCAGCATTTTGTGTGTGTTGCTTGGATTTCCAGCATCTGCAGATTCTCTCTTGTTTGTCAATGGCAAACCACTCCTGACGGAAAATTTGCCAAGACAAATCATGGTCAAGACCATGATCGCCCACGCCATACGTCAGGCCACATAAGGAATTAATGGATATTTGAGTGAGGCTCCCAACCGTGCAGTTTACCGTAAGAGTCACGGGTGGATTTGCTCAAGCTGTCAGTTACCTTCTTTACGTTTCTGGATTACATTCTGCTGAGGGTTTTGCACGACCAAGTAAATTAATAAACTGCCCTTGTCAGGATATAAAACATTTCAATGGCGGCCAAACACACGCGTTGGGATGGCTTACAGCAGCAGCCAGCCCGTCCCTTCGGTGAGCGTTGAGCAGGGACGAACTTACATGTGCGGCGAAAACGTAGCAACACAAGAAAATCCCAGTCCACGCCTGGAGAACGAGGCTTCTTGGCTCCATGTCAGCGGCCGACGCACCGGCGAAGTCCCAGCGATGTGGAAATTCCTGCCCAGCGGGCGGGCAGCACCTCGCAGCCGACCCGGTGGAGAACAAGCAGGGTCCGGGAACCTACCCTGGTGATCGGGGGCTCTCGGTACAGACTCGCACGAGGAGCTGATGATGTTGATGCAAAGATTTTACAACACGAGTTTGCGGAAGTTTCCCACCCGGTAACTCGATACTGGCATAACAAAATGTGCGCGTCCGACAGAGAAATATGCTCGCAGGCATGTCAGAATCAGATTGTTTATCACCGGCATGCAACGTGAAATTTATTAACTTAGTAGTAGCAATTCGATGCAATACTTAATACAGAAGAGAAAAAAAATAATAATGATAATAATAAGTAAATCTTATTCAGTATACGTATATTGAATAGATTAAAAATCGTGCAAAAAGAGAAATACAATATATTAAAAAAGTGAGGTAGTGTCCAAGGGTTCAATGTCCATTTAGGAATCGGATGGCAGAGGGGAAAAAGCTGTTCCGATTACCACTTTGCACATTTAAATCCAAAGAGAGGTTATTTTTATTTCAGAAAATAACAGATTTTGTCCGCAGTGTAAAGTATTGAATTAACCTACACAGTTTAATATACATTTTGGATTCACTTTCCTAACTTTGCTAACTTCCCACTGGTTCGTTTATTTTTGCATCATCAGCATCGATTTCCAGTTCCCCCTTCTGCATTGCTCAACGTTGCTCGTCTCCTTGCTTATTTGCTTCTGGCTGCTGTTTCAGTAGCGCTGGAGTTTAACGATTTTCATCTCTGTTTCCCATTCTCTCCAGGAATCTGCTCCTTCAATTGGAGGTGGGCGGGTGGAGTGGAAAGAGGGAGTCCTTTTCCACTGGCGGGGCAATTTTCAAACCAGAGTTATGTTATCCGAAAGAGGAATTTTCTTCCCACAGTGTCTGATCCAAGTGTGGAATCCCTCCCACAAGAAGCAAGAGAGAAACGTGTTCAGTTTACATCTGAATTCAACAGATTGTTGCCGAAAAAGGGATACTGTATGTGCATCCAGCTGCAGTTCCTAACACTCGGCGTTGAGGAGCTGGAGCTGGAACTGGATGAACTCCGGATCATTCGGGAGGCTGAGGGATGATAGATAGGACATATAGAGAGGTAGTTACTGTATACCCAAGGTGCAGGATACAGGAAACTGGGTCACAGACAGAAGAGTGAAAGGGATTAAACAGCCATTGCAGATACCGTG
Source organism: Mobula birostris (assembly GCF_030028105.1). Taxonomy (NCBI): domain Eukaryota; kingdom Metazoa; phylum Chordata; class Chondrichthyes; order Myliobatiformes; family Myliobatidae; genus Mobula; species Mobula birostris. The sequence goes on from NC_092388.1 coordinate 22,248,870, forward strand.
TGGCCATCCCCTTAAACAACAGGTATACCACTTTAGAGACTGGAATGACCTAGCAGAGGACAGTCACAGTGGTGAAGTCTCTGGCACTGAGTCTGGCTCTGTGGCTCAGAAGGGAAGGGAGAAAGGGGGGAGGGAGAAGAGGCATACTGTGGTCACAGGGGACTCATTAATTTGGGGAACAGAAAGGAAGTTATATGGACGAGAACGACGTTCCAGGATGGCGTGTTGCCTCCTTAGTGTCAGGGTCCGGGACATCGCAGCATTCTTGAGTGGGAGGGTGAGGAGCCAGAGGTCGTGCTCCACATCGGTACCAATGACATAGGTAGGAAGAGGGGCGAGGTTCTGCGAAGTGATTTCAGGGTGTTAGGTGCTAGGTTACAGGACAGGACATCCAGGGTTGTGATCTCAGGATTGCTACCCTGCCACCTGCTAGTGAGGCCAGAAATAGGAAGTTTAACGCGTGGCTGAGGAGTGGGTGCGGGAGGGAGGGCTTCAGATTTTTGGATCATTGGGCTCTCCTCCAGGGAAGGTGGGACCTGTACAGAAGGGACGGTTTGCACCCGAACTGGAGGGGGACTAATATCCCAGCGAGAAGGTTTGCTGGCACTGCTCGGGGGATGGGGGCACGGTGCGTGGTTAAACAAGAGTTGCAGGGGGGCTGAGAAGCAGTGTGTCAGGACAGATAGTGGAGTGGCTGTGCAGAAAGATGTTGTAAAGCCTACGTACAGATCGAGCATGTTGGGACAAATGTTCTGAGCTCCATATATTTCAATGCAAGGGATATTGTAGGAGAGCCAGATGAGCTCAGAGCATGAATCAATAGGTGGAATTATGATATTGCTGTTATTGGTTGCAAGACGGGCAGGAGTGACAGCTCAGTGTTCCGGGGTTCTGTTGTTTTAGGCATGACAGAGCGGGAGGGGAGGCGTTACTAGTCAGGGAAAATGTCGCAGCAGTGCTCAGTCAGGACAAACTGGAGAATTCAACTAGTGAGGCTTTATGGGTGGAACCGTGGAACAAAAAAGGTATGACCTCGTTACTGGGGCTATAGACCACCCAACATTCCACGGGATTTAGAGGAACAAAGTTGTAGAGCGATCCCAGACTGTTGCAAGAAACATAAGGTTGTGGTAGTGGGTGATTTTGACTTTTTGACTGGGTCTCCCCTGCTGTTAAAGGACTAGATGGAATAGAGTTTGTCAAATGTGTTCAGGAAACTTTCCCAAGTCAGTATATAGAAGTCCCAACGAGAGAGTGTGTGATACTTGATCTGCTATTAGGGAATGAGACAAGGAAGGTGACAAAAGTTTGTGTAAGGGAGCACTTTGTACCTAGTGATCATAAAGCTATTAGTTTCAATGTAATTATGGAAAATACATCTGGTCCATGGTTTGAGATTCTAAATTAGAGAAAGGCTCATTTGATGGTATTAGAAAGGATTTGGCAAGCATAGATTGGGACAGGCTGTTTTCTGGCAAAGGTGTACTTGGTAAGTGGGAAGCCTTCAAAAGTGAAATTTTGAGAGTATAAAGCTTGTATGTGCCTGTCAAAATAAAAGGTAAAGATAACAGGTTTAGGGAACCTTGGTTTTCAAGAAATATTGAGGCCCTGGTTAAGAAAAAAAAGTGTATTGCGGGTGTAAGCAGGTAGGAACAAATGAGGTTCTTATGGAGTTTAAAAAATGCAAGAGAACATTTACAAAAGAAACCAGGAGGGCTAAAAGAAGGCATGAGGTTGCCTTACCAGACAAGGTGAAAGAGAATCCTCAGGGATTCTACAGAAATGTTAAGAGCAAAAGGATTGCAAGGTCCAAAATTGGTCCTCTGGAAGATCAGAATGGTAATCTATGCAACTATATTTACTTGGGAGACGGACACAGAGTCTATAGAACTGAGGCAAGGAAAGAGTGAGGTCATGAACCCTATACAGATTACAGAGGAGGAGGTGTTTGCTGTCTGTAGGCAAATTGAGTGCAGAAATTGTAGAGCCCCTAGCAGAGGTGTTTAAGTGATAGGCTGGTAAGTCTGACATCAGTTGTGGGAAACTTATTGGAAGGTATTCTAAGGGACCAGATATATACTGTAAATATTTGGATTTTCATGGACTTATTAAGGATAGCATGGGTTTTGCGCATGATGGGTTGTCTCTAACCAATCTTATAGAGTTTTTTGAGGAAGATACCAGGAAAATTGATAAAGGCAAGGCAGTGGATGTTGTATACATGAACTTCAGCAAGGTTTTTGACAAGATACCTCATGGGAGGTTGGCCATGTAAGTTCAGTCGCTTGGCATTCAAGATGAGGTAGTAAGTTGGATTAGACATCTGGTTACGGGAGAAGCCAGAGAGTGATAGTAGATGGTTGCCTCTCTGACTGGAGGCCTGTGGCTAGTGGAGTGCCGCAGGGGTTGGTGCTGGGTCTATTGTTGTTTGTCATCTATATCAGTGATCTGAATGATAATGAGGTTAACTGATTCAGCCAATTTGCAGATCACACCAATAATGGGGGTGAGGTGGACAGCAAGGATGGCTACCAAAGTTTGCAGTGGGATCTGGACCAACTGGAAAAATAGGCTGAAAAATTGCAGATGGAATTTAATGCAGACTGTTACGTACCCCGTAACTGGGTTGCCAAACCAGCAGAAATGGATCACTCAGTTGGAGTCTGGATTACTAGAACTAAGAAAGTTTTATTAAAGAAACAAGCAACACAGTACTCTAATCAAAAGGATAATAAATGCAACAGTTCAGCAATGATAAACACACATGTACACAGAATTAAGATAACAGGATTAATCAAGTTCCATCGTTGTCTAGGGGTAAATGACCAGTTTCAAAGTGACGCAAAGTTCAGTTCAATTTAGTTCAGTTCAGTTCACAGTAATCGCTGCTGTGGCGATGGACAGTGGGGGGAAGGAGAGAGACAGCAAAATGAATGAATATTCAAGGCTTCCACACAGACCTTCGCAGTCAGCTTTCGGGCGAGTCCTTTGTGATGTCATCTGAGGTCACCGACCGTGACCCCTCCATTTCCAGATACGATCGTTTCCCTGCGGTGAACCTGGCACCCAGGCAAGGGTGGACACACACCAGGTTCCCGCCGATCGTGCCTTTCCACCCTGTGCGTCTATGGCCCGGTACTTCCCACCGACTTGTGAGAAACGCACCGCTTCCAGGGTCTTGTTACCTCGGGTGTCGTGTGTGTGTCCTGCCTTAGCAAACCTGTCCCTTTTTATCCCCCTGCTGGCGTATCGCCTGTCCTTCACTTCAAACAGTTCAGGGTTCAAAGGGGGAGCCGATCTTGACAGCTCTCCTTCCCCTTCATTACACATCTCCAAATGCTGCTCCATTGTTTTCCTTATCTCTCTCTCTCCTGAAGACAGGCGGCAGACCAACTGCTGATCCCTCTGGTGCCAGCCCAGGCCAGCTACATCTTAATCTATATGTATTCTTGTCACAAGACAAGTAAAAGGTGTTACACTTTGGTAGGACCAACCAGGGTAGGTCTTACACAGTGAACGGTAGGGCACTGAGGAGTGTGGTACAATAAAGGAATCCGGGATACAGACCCTTAATTCATTGGAAGAAGCATCACAGGTAGATAGGGCTGAAAAGAAAGATTTTGGCGCATTAGCCTTCATAGGCCAAATTATTGAGTGCAGGAGATGGGATGTTAAATTGAAGTTGTATAAAATGTTGGTGAGGCCTAATTTGGAGGATTGTGTGCAGTTTTGGTCATCTATCTACAAGAAGGATGTAAATAAGTTTGAAAGAATACAAAGAACATTTACAAGGACTGGAGGACTTGAATTTTAAGGAAAGATTGAATAGGTAGAACTTTATTTCCGAGGACATAGAAAATTTAGGGGAGATTGGGCTGAGGTACACAAAATTATGACGGGTACAGATAGGGTAAATGCAAGCAGGCTTCTTGCACTAAGGTTGGGTGATTCTACACCTGGAGGTCATAGGTTATACTTATACTTTATTGTCGCCAAACAATTGATACTAGAACGTAAATCATCACAGCGATATTTGATTCTGCACTTCCCGCTCCCTGGATTACAAATATTAAATATTAAAAATAGTGAAATTAGTAAATATTAAAAATTTAAATTATAAATCATAAATAAAAAATAGAAAAATGGAAAGTAAGGTCGTGCAAAAAAACCGAGAGGCAGTTCCGGATATTTGGAGGGTATAGCCCAGATCCTGGTCAGGATCCGTTCAGCAGTCTTATCACAGTTGGAAAGAAGCTGTTCCCAAATCTGGCCGTACGAGTCTGAAAGGTGAAACGTTTAAGGGGAACATGAGGGGAAACTTCTTCACTCGGAGCGTGGTGAGAGTGTGGAATCAGCTGCCAGCACAAGTGGTGAATACAATTTCAACTTCAACATTTAAGAGAAATTTGGATAGATGTATGGTTGGAAGGGTATGGAGGTCAATGGGAATAGGCAGTTTATCTAGTTTATTATGGATTTGGTCCAAAGGGCCTATTTCTGTGCTGTAGTTTTCCATGCCTCTATGAAAGGGTAAACAAATACAAGAAGATGGAGTTTGGATGCAGTATGACTGAATGGAGGAACAAGCAGGAAAGGGTGAAACTGCCAGCTCTATCTGTATGTTACAACATTAGTTGGTAGCTCAGGATGCCTTTCCCTTCCTTCAAGGAGATGGGAACATCTGTGTGGGAAGGGAAAGAGGGTCACAACCCACTGACTTAATGTACCCTGTCTGCAGAAAAAGATATCACACTCTAAGTGTTTTTACAAAAAAATAGTTTGCCCACCCCCACCTCTTTCATAATGTTCCTTCGCATTTAGATCAGTGCTTGAGCACTGCTTACACTTCTCGTTGATGTGTTATCGGCAAGATGATATTGCAGTGGAAACGAGACTGACAAAGAAGTGCCATAGACAGGAAGATCTGCTACCTGTATAGGAAAGGACTGGACAGTGTGGAGTTGCCTTTGCAGTGTAAAATGACATAACTGAAGTGTATAAAAGTACAAGGGACCTAGCTAAAATAAAAGAAAACAGATCTATTTCCTCTAGTTTACAACTCGAGGACCAGAGTGCATAGATTTACAGTAAGCGGCAGATGGATTAAAGTGGAGATAAGGAAAACAGATCACGGGGACATGGTGAGGAGATTGGAGGCTCAAAGGGACATGAGTTCTCATCGTGTTTAAACATTACTCAGACGGAGTGGCACAGGAGCATAGCAGTTAACTGAATGTTTTACAGTGCCAGCAATCCGGGTTCATTTCATGCCACACACATAAAAGTTGCTGGTGAACGCAGCAGGCCAGGCAGCATCTCTAGGAAGAGGTGCAGTCAACGTTTCAGGCCGAGACCCTTCGTCAGGACTAACTGAAGGAAGAGTGAGTAAGGGATTTGAAAGTTGGAGGGGGAAGGGGAGATCCAAAATGATAGGAGAAGACAGAAGGGGGAGGGATAGAGCCAAGAGCTGGACAGGTGATTGGCAAAAGGGGATATGAGAGGATCATGGGACAGGAGGCCCGGGAAGAAAGACAAGGGGGGGGGAACCCAGAGGATGGGCAAGGGGTATATTCAGAGGGACAGAGGGAGAAAAAGGAGAGTGAGAGAAAGAATGTGTGTATAAAAATAAGTAACAGATGGGGTACGAGGGGGAGGTGGGGCATTAGCGGAAGTTAGAGAAGTCAATGTTCATGCCATCAGGTTGGAGGCTACCCAGACGGAATATAAGGTGTTGTTCCTCCAACCTGAGTGTGGCTTCATCTTTACAGTAGAGGAGGCCGTGGATAGACATGTCAGAATGGGAATGGGATGTGGAATTAAGATGTGTGGCCACTGGGAGATCCTGCTTTCTCTGGCGGACAGAGCATAGGTGTTCAGCAAAGCAGTCTCCCAGTCTGCGTCGGGTCTTGCCAATATATAAAAGGCCATATCGGGAGCACCGGACGCAGTATATCACCCCAGCTGACCCACAGGTGAAGTGTTGCCTCACCTGGAAGGACTGTTTGGGGCCCTGAATGGTGGTAAGGGAGGAAGTGTAAGGGCATGTGTAGCACTTGTTCCGCTTACACGGATAAGTGCCAGGAGGGAGATCAGTGGGGAGGGATGGGGGGGACGAATGGACAAGGGTCCTTCCAGGTGAGGCAACACTTCACCTGTGAGTCGGCTGGGGTGACATACTGCGTCCAGTGCTCCCGATGTGGCCTTTTATATATTGGCGAGACCCGACGCAGACTGGGAGACCGCTTTGCTGAACATCTACGCTCTGTCCGTCAGAGAAAGCAGGATCTCCCAGTGGCCACACATTTTAATTCCACATCCCATTCCCATTCTGACATGTCTATCCACGGCCTCCTCTACTGTACAGATGAAGCCACACTCAGGTTGGAGGAACAACACCTTATATTCCGTCTGGGTAGCCTCCAACCTGATGGCATGAACATCGACTTCTCTAACTTCCGCTAATGCCCCACCTCCCCCTCGTACCCCATCTGTTACTTATTTTTATACACACATTCTTTCTCTCACTCTCCTTTTTCTCCCTCTGTGCCTCTGAATATACCCCTTGCCCATCCTCTGGGTTCCCCCCCCCTTGTCTTTCTTCCCAGACCTCCTGTCCCATGATCCTCTCATATCCCTTTTGCCAATCACCTGTCCAGCTCTTGGCTCCATCCCTCCCCCTCCTGTCTTCTCCTATCATTTTGGATCTCCCCCTCCCCCTCCAACTTTCAAATCTCTTACTAACTCTTCCTTCAGTTAGTCCTGACGAAGGGTCTTGGCCTGAAACGTCGACTGCACCTCTTCCTAGAGATGCTGCCTGGCCAGCTGCGTTCACCAGCAACTTTGATGTGTGTTGCTTGAATTTCCAGCATCTGCAGAATTCCTGTTGTTTGTGTTCATTTCATGCCGCTGTCTGTCAAGCGTTTGTACGTTCTCACCCTGATTGCATGGGTTGCCTCTGGGTTCTCTGGTTTCCTCTCACATCCCAAAGACGTAGGGGTTGGCGTTAGTAAGCCATGGGCATTTGATGCTGGCGGAAGAAACATGGCAACATTTGCGGACTATCCCCTCAGCACATCCTCCAGCTGGGTGGTGGTAGTTGACACAAGTGGCGCATTCCACTGTGTGTATTGATATTTTGATGTACCCGTGACAAATAAAGCCAGTCTTGAAACGACATTCACTGGAAGAGCTGCCAGAGTAAAATCCTAGTCCTGGAAGGTGGGATTAGTTTAACGTCCTTTTGCCCGTAGTGTGAAGGTGAGTGATGGAATCTGGGTGAAGTGGGTTTGGGGAACAATGGGCAAAATGGACTCTCTCTGTATCATTAGTTTGCAGTGATGGTGGTAACTAATACAATAAGGAAATTGTACCCAACTCAAAAAAAAAGCAACAATCTGAGAAGCAGAGATAACTGATCTTTAGAAATGTCATTGAAGGAGAGGTATTGCCCAGATGCCATTGATATACACTCTATTTGTTGTTGGGCACGTGGCCAAGTGGTTAAGGCATTCATCTAGTGATCTGAAGGTCACTAGTTCGAGCCTCAGCTGTAGCAGGATGTTTGTGCCCTTGAGCAAGGCACTTAATCACACATTGTTCTATAGTCTGTGCGAGGAGTGGCGCCCCACACAGACTTCCAATCTGCATCTTGTAAGGCACGAAAATGCCCAACGCAGGCCTCTCATGGTCTGAGTCAACATTCCCTCCCCCCCATCTGTTTTCAAAATAACATTGAGTAAAATTATATTTAATCAGAGAGGACAGATGGGGCTTCAGTTCACTTCTCATCTGAAATATACCACTCCAGATTGTGCAGCACTCCCTCTCCAATCAAGTGACATTAGGTGAGAACAAATAACCCTCAGGTTTAGCAGCAAGAGAGTTACCAACCACAGCAAACACCATTAAAATGTGTTGTTAATAGAACAGCTGCTGATCAAAGCACTGGGGATAAGATAGTGCTGACTTTTCCTGAAAAAAAAGCTTAATTTAGACAGTCTCTTGTACGAACAAAAAAAATGCTCGTGTCCGTTTTAGGACTCCTGGGTTTGAAACTGCTGCTGTTGTTTCACATCAGGATCAATGCCAGACCACAAGCAAACACAGCACTCATCAGTTGGAATCTGTGATCAGAATGTTTTTGAAGGAAAGATTTGCATAAGGCTGCTTAACTGCCACTTTACTTTTCTGTCTTCTCTTTTTAATAAGACTTTCTTTCCTGGTTTACTTATATTTTTGCCAGGCTGACGAGGATGACACGAAAACCTCTGAGTTCCTGAGTACAAAGGGACATTGCAAGGTTTCTTTAACTGCTAGTCTAGCTTTGAATGAGAAATTTCTGTCACAGTTGCAAATTATTGCAGAAGCTTCTCCGCTCAGTTGTCACCCACTGGATAATTTCTGTGATACAGTTATAAAGTGATAGAGAGAGATACAACTCTATAACAGGTCCTCCAACCAACAAGACCTGTGTTTCACTGATCCACTAATCCTACACTAACTTACTTTATTCTCTCCACATTCCTATCAACATCCCACCATTGTCCCCCCTCACCCCACCCCGCCACTGATTCTACCATTCAGCTACACAGTGGACAGTTGACATCAACCAGTTAAACTTCCAGCTCTCGAATTTCTGGAATGTCGGAGGAAACTGAAGCACTTGGACACGACAAATGTGGTTCCCCATTTTCAAAACTGGACAGCAGGGGAAAAAAAGCCTGGCAATTACAAACCTGTGAGCCTAACATCAGCAGCAGGGAAACTGTTGTAAAAAAGTTTCCGAGAGAGAGGAATAACAATTACTTGGTAAGACTGGAACTAACAGAGACAACTAGCTTGACTTTTCAAAGGTCTATTCTGGTCTGACAAATCTGATGGAATTTTTTTGAGGAGGTAACAAAGTGTATTGATAAGGGCAGTGTAGTAGATGTGGTTACATGGCTTTTGACAAGGCCATCACATGGTAGATTGGTCCAACAGGTTATAGCCAATGAGATCCAGAACTAATTGGTAAGTCGGCTTGCTAATAGGAGCCAGGGGAAGATGATAAAGGTTTTTTTTTGTGACTGCATGCCTGTGATTAATGGTGTTCCACAGGAATTGCTGCTGGGACTTTTGCTGATTGTAATATAGACGAATGGCTGGGAAATGGATGTAGGTGGCATCATCAATAGCTTTGCATATGACCTGAAGATTGGTGGAGAATTTGACAGTGTGAAGGGTAGTCTCAGGTTACAGGGTGATATTGACCTACTGGTGAATTGGGCTGATAAATGGCAAATGAAGTTTAATTCAGATACGTATGAAGTGAGGTATTTTGGGAGTACTAATAAGGCTGGGACAAATGTCGGTTTAAGATGGCGCTATCGAAGGTGAGCACCAGCTTATTAGTAGTTCGAAAGGCAAGAAAGTAGACTAAAATCATTATTAATAACACCTTTTCTGAAGCAAATTGTGGTAAATATAGGCATCTGTTGAAACCATGAGACCATGGATTTGCCCCTTGGAAGGTTTCCAGGGCGCAGGCCTGGGCAAGGTTGTATGGAAGATGGGCAGTTGCCCATGCTGCAAGTCTCCCCCCTCCATGCCACCGATGTTGTCCAAGGGAAGGGCACTAGGGCCAATACGGCTTGGCACCAGTGTCATCGCAGAGCAATGTGTGGTTAAGTGCCTTGCTCAAGGACACAACACACTGCCTCAGCTGAGGCTCGAACTAGCAACCTTCAGTTCACTGGACCAACACCTTAACCACTTGGACACGCACCAAATTGTGGTAAACTATCACCGCAAACAATGAAGAGGGGAGTGAAGGCGAAGTGAATTCGAGAGAAGAGTCATGCTGGTGTGTTGCAATATCGATGCAGATGGAGTCGGAGTGAGCAATTTGGAGAGGAGGAGTCGAATCAGAGGAGTTTCAATGCCCATCCAATTAACCCAGGTGCGAAGTTGGATTGCTCTAAGTGCTGAGCGGACTTGGAGAGGTTGAGAACGACTTCGGGCTGGGCAGCGAGATCTAGGACCAGAGCAAATCACTGGGCAGCGTGGTGCAGGCCTGGAGTGCTTCACTGTGACGGGGCCTGGGTCCTGATGCGCAGAACGATCCGCTGTTAAACGCCGGCCCAGATAGACCGGAAAGGCAGGGTGTCAGGACCGCAGGCGAGAGTTGGTCCAATCTTGTTCAGCCTCCTGTGATGTTCACTTGCCCCTCCATGGCACTGAGGCTGTGAGACTGCCCCAGCTGCTGTGCTTTGTGTCTGCAAACTTCGTAGCAGTTTGCCCCCCTAAAATGATGAACTGAAACTGAGGCTTTGGGCCTGCTTCGGCTGCTCCAGGGATATATGGATCTAAGGACTCAATCTGGTTCAGGATGCTGTTGCTTGCTTATATTCCTTGCATGATTTGTGTGTTTTTCTCTTTCCCTGTGCATTGGGTGTTGTCTTTTTTTTAATGGGTTCTTCTGGGTTTCTTGCTTTGTACCTGCCTGTAAGCAGACAAATCTCAAGTTGTATAATTTACACATTCTTTGATAGTAAATGTACTTTGAATCTTTGAAAGGGATACTACTTGGGATACTGAGGAAGAGATAGATAACATGGTTATAAAGGCAAATGGGATGCTGGCTTCATTCGTCAGGGCATTGAATACAAGAGAAGGGATATTATGCCCCACTTTATAAAACATTGATAAGACCTCAGCTGGAACACTGTGTGCATTTCTGGTCACCACATCATAGGAAGGATGTGATAGCGCTGGAGAGAGTGCTGAGGCGATTCACCGTATTTTGCTTCGGATGGATCATTTTCGTTAAGAGGAGAGACTTGAGAAGCTAGGTCAGTTTTTTTTTTCTGGAAGCGGAGGAGGTTAAGAGGTACATACAGTTGTAGTTTGTAAAGTTATTATGGGTATAGATGGGGTATACCGCAGGGACCTTTTACCCTTATCGTCGTGGCTATCCCTCGAGGTTGAGGATGATGGTCTTCGTTCTGAAGAAATGGCCCACAAAGTGAAGACGCCTGTGCGTGTATTTGTTTAACGTGTACTTGATGTTGCACTCCAAGAAGCACACAATACTTCACAAATCAACCAACTGATTCCAATGGCATGGAAACCACGACGATTAGAGCTGATGGATTTGTTGCAGCCTCCATCCGTCTTCACAGCCGTTGAGTTCGAAGTAACTTTGTCCGCCAGTTCCACCGCTGAGGTCTTGGCTGGATTGTTCTTTGTCAGGGACCTCACCCTCGACCTTACCGCCATGGGTGACCCTACCAGGAGTATAGCTCCAGACGGCATTGCTCTCGGGATCACAGGACCACACAAGCTTCTCCACCGTGACAAGGTGACAATCCTTATCACATCTGGATAAAAGAGGCAAAGGGTGTTTTTGAGTAAGTTATAAGAGATTTAGAGGGGATTTGAGGGGAACCTTCTTTCACCCAGAGAGTGATGAGTATCTGGAATACACTGCTGGAGGAATAATACAATTTGACAGGTGACTGGATGGCCATTTTGAATCACTTAAGCATTGAAGGCTGAAGGTTAATTGCTGGAAGATGGGATTAATATTGAAGGGTACCTTCTGGTCAGCACAGGTGTGATGGGCTGAATAACCTGTGGCCATGCTGTATGAATCTATGACTTTATGATGTAGGACTTTGACTTTTTTAGGAAACTTTTACAGTCACAGGGAGAGCCTGCAAACTCCACATAAACAGGACCACGGGTCCTTATTGAGCTGTGCTACTGTAATCTTAAGCTACAACCATTTTACTTGTGAGAATATCCAACTGTGCCTGAAAATACATATACATCACTGAAAACTCATACCAGCAAAAGTAATATTAGAACTGTTGTGAAGTTGACTAATAAAGAGAAATCACAATGTTTGATCACAAAGGATTTGAAATTCAATGTAAAAATTTCATCCTGAATTTCAAATCCTTTATGTCTCACGCCATTCTTATTTCTCTGGCTTCTTCCAACCCTAAAATCCTCCTAAATATCTCTGCCCCTCCAATTCTAACCTCCAAATCATCCCTGGTTTCCAGTGAACCACCACTCGTGGCCATTACTTGCAGCTAACCAAGTCCTGAGTTCTCTAATTGCCTTTGAAACCAGCTCTGTTCTCCATTCTAATTTAAGGTGGTCCTGAAATTGTACTTTTTTGACAGAAAAAAAAAATTGTACTTTTTTGACTGTGGTGCTGCTGGAGCTGACAGTCCCATGGAAAGATAGCTTGGAAGAGGCTTTGAAAGGAAGCTCTCCAAGTACGCAGGACTGGTCAGCAACTGTCAGCAGGCTGGATGGAGAGCGAGGTGTCTCCCAGTGGAGGTTGGTTGTAGGGGATTCGTAGCCCGTTCTTTAGTTAGAGCCTTCAGCATTTTGGGTTTCGAGGGAGAGAGGAAGAGGAGAGCCATCCGCAGTACCACCGATGTGGCAGAGAGGGCCTCAAGATGGCTGTGGCTCAAAAGAGGGGAGCCATGGAGTCATAAGTAGCTAGCCATCTGGACACAAGCTGGGGTCTGATCAGCCCCGGCTGGGTCACCTGGAGGAGGTTGTATGATGTTGAAAGACCCGAAACACCCGATGATTCCAGGAACATCACTGAAGATGTGTCCAGAAGCATCAATAGATGTATGTACACAGCAGTTACTTGCCCTTATATGTCACTTTGCATATATTATTCTCCCGTCAAACATCTAGGTTGCTTTTATGGTGTTAAAGGTTTTACTATACTGGGTAAATCACTGGAGTAAGGTCTAATACTGCTGTATCTTACTGAAACAGCTATAGAGCATGTTGTTTTGACTTCAGCTAATAGTGCAAAATGGCAAATATTTGAACTAATTACAAAGCAACATATACCATGGTTTGGAAAAAGAAAATAAATATATATTACTACTCTATTACCATCTATAAAATACATGACAGCAACTTGCCAAGTTTAATCTGACGGCACCTCCTTAAAACACAGCCTGTACCACTAAAACAGTCAATTGTCACAGGTTTTTTGAAATACCACCAAACTCTAGCTGGCCTCACTCAGATATACATTGCTATTCTGTCTACACTGACTGATAACATCTCCCTCCCAACAAAAATGTGGAAGTACTTTTACCACAGAAACAGTAGCGGTTGAAGGGTTGGCTCCCTACCATTTTCTCAAGGATGAATGTGTGTGTGGGTGCTGGCAGTGCTCACATCCTGTAAATGAGGACTGAGATAAAATGCAATAGTTCCTTTTGAAACTGATGTGGTCTTGATGCCAAGAGGCATATTTGACTGTTAAGAAAAATGGAACTATGTATTTTTGAAACTGAAGGCAAAATTCTGATTCAGAACCAAGAGATGGATAAGCAAGGCTAGTTTATAATTTGAAACAAAAACATAAAGTGCTGGAAGAATTCCAAAGGCAGAATCTGTGGAAAAAGAAACAGTTGACTGTAGCTTACTTCAGATCAATGCAACCTTGAAAGGTGGCAAATGCAGTTACTTCCACTATAAGAAGTGTGTTTTTTAAACAAGCAAGCAACTTCTGGCTAGTTGAGGCCCTCTGATGGTCAGGGTCGGGGTTGACCATCAATTTTGCATCCCAGCTGATTACATGACATGCAAGCCAAGCCCGTGGAGAGTAAGCTGTTGCCCAAGTATCAGGCTCCTCCTCTCCACGCATCTGATGAACCAGTTTGGCACCAACAGCGTTGCAGGAGTTGCCAGTCAGTGTTGAACTCAACGTAGAACAGCCTTAGGGTCTCCAGCTCTGGATTTTTCCTTTGGGGTTTACTCCCAAAGCCTTCCCCATGAGTCAGTATAGCCGCAAGGCAGCAGAGGTTTAATATCCGAGCTCTCCTTCTCTTAGATGAGCTGCCAACCACGGCTGACAAGCCCCAACTGCCTGGAGTGACTGGTTTTAAGGCACCAGTAACCCACCTTTGCCCCTTCTCCTGCCATTATTGAAAAGGTCCGGTCAGGCGTGGTATCTACACCACACAAGAAGCCCGGGAACTGGACTTGGTTGTCAGAGGCTACGAGGGGTGATTGATAAGTTTGTGGCCTAAGGTAGAAGGAGTCAATTTTAGAAAACCTAGCACAATTATTTTTCAACATAGTCCCCTCCTACATGTACACACTTAGTCCAGCGGTCGTGGAGCATACGGATCCCTTCTTTGTAGAAGTGGTCCACAGCAGGGGTGACTGATAAGTTCACGGTCTAAGGTAGAAGGAGATGAGTTATTAACCTCAAACTTTCTGCATTATCACTCAAAGAGTTGAAATGCACATATATGTAACGAGAGCGTCTTGGACCTCAAGGTGGTCCACAGCAGGGGTAATTGATAAGTTTCTGGCCTAAGGTAGAAGGAGATGAGTTATACAGCTCTTGTTACATGCAAATGCAGTTCAGCTCTTTGAGTGAAAATGCAGAAAGTTTGAAGTTAATAACTCATCTCCTTCTACCTTAGGCCACAAACTTATCAATCACCCCTGCTGTGGACCACTTCTGGAGGTCCAAGACACCGACTTCTACAAGGAAGGGATCCGTATGCTCCACGACCGCTGGACTAAGTGTGTAAATGTAGGAAAAATAAATGTGCTAGGCTTTCTAAAATTGACTCCTTCTATTTTAGGCCACAAACTTATCAATCACCCCTCGTATTTGGGACTCACACCATTTGGAGCATTTGAGAGGTAGTAGGAGCTTATGCCAAATACAACACCCCCATCCCCCTCCGGCTATGACAACCTTAAAGAACCTTCTGCTAATATCCAGAAGTTAACCAAGTTACTTGAAAAAAGAAACTGAATGTAACTTGCATCATTTGTATGGCTGGAGGATCAGTGTCAGGTGATAACTGCGTTATGGAACTATGACATTTACTTTTCTAATGCAATTTATTGTAGTTTGAAGAAAACAGCATTTTGTGTGTTTTTCTTTCTTTTAATTTAAGTTGCATGTTCAAAACCCACTGTGGCACTTGGAATTAAACTTTAATTGATTTTAACTACATTACAAAACTGCAGTCATTCAGTTCATCAAAAATTATTAATAAATTACCTGAAGTATGAGAAACCAGTAGCAGCAATGATAATTCTGAAACTCTTGTGAAAACACACTTGGGTGATCAGTATTCCTAGAGTCTGAGTGATATATTGACATCCAGCTTCCCTCTGAAATCACCCAGCAAGCCTCACAAAATCACTGTACAAGTGGAATACTATAAGACCAATTTTAGACTAAGGTGATTCAAGACAACTCACCAGCAGGCTCCCCTGGACATCAAAGGATCATCAGTGAATACTGCCTTTGCCAGTGAAAATCTCACACTATAAAAAAAGTATGATTTCTGTGGAAGCATAAGGTCGAATGTTGCTATTAACACAGGGATATATTGTTAAGTTAGCTGTGGTCTTCTACATATCACAAAAAATATGGTGAGATATAATACAGAAATTAAGTATTGTCAAAATAGTAATTTAAATGTAGCAATGAGTGTGCCAATATTGCTAGCGTGGAGGAGAAACGAAATTGTCTCTGAAACGAAGTAAGCTAGCAAAAATACATCTCTGCAAACACAAAAGATTCTGCTGATGCGGGAAATCCAGAGGAACACATACAAAATGCTAGAGAAACTCAGTAGGTCAGGCAGCATCTATGGAGGGGGATAAGTGATAGATGTGTTGCGCCAAGAACCTTTGTCGGGGCTGAAAAGGAAGGGGCAAGAAGTCAGAATAAGAGGTTGGGAGGGGGAGGGGAAGGTCTACAAGCTAGCTGGTGATGGGTGAGACCAGGTTGGTGGGGGAGGAGGAATGATGTGAGAAGCTGGGAGGTGATTGGTGGAAGTAGTAAAGGGGTGAAGAAGAAGGAACCTGATAGGAAAGGGCATTGGATCATGGGATAAGGTGAATGAGGAAGAGCACCATAAAAGGTGATGAGCAGGTGAGAAGAGGTAAGAGGGGAGCCAGAATGGGGAATGGAAAAAGAGAAAGGGGGAAGGGGGAGAATTTACTGGAAGTTAGAGAAATCGATGTTCATTGCGTCAGTTTGGAGGCTACCTGGATGGAATATGAGGTGTTGCCCCTCCAACCAATGTTTTTGTGTTTGACTGAGTGGCAGGATGGTGTCCTTTGGACATGTCTGTAAACAAAGCTGAACTAATTAAGTTACCTCATTATTCTGAACCCAGTGCTGAGGTATGGAAAGCAATGTTCATGAAACCATACATAATGAAATTCGACTCTAGGCTACAATATTTCAGTTGATATTCAAAATAACTTGTGATGGCTTTCACCTCAAGGCTATAACCATGTGAAAATTTCCTTCTAACTCCAATAATGCTTGCCTGATATGAATGCTGAGTGAAGTAAAATGGGAAAATAGAGGGAGGGCCATTCAGTCCCTTCAGAATGTTCTAGAGTATGATCTGGCTCATAGCTCATATTATTCCCACTCACTCCCACCTTCTGAGAAAGTATGATTTTCCTTATTTTTTCCATTTAAGAAAAAAATGTTTTGAAATTTTCGAGATGAGCTATTTCTATCCTTGTACCTATTTGCTTTTTTACACATATGTTTTGACAGATAATTCAGGAGGAAATTAATGCGTGAGTATGATACTATGAAAATGTTCCACTTTTACATTAAAAATTGCAAAGTCTGTTGGGAAAGTTGACTTTTGTTCCTCAATTTTAATCCAGGAGGTACCCATCAGCTTGAAAGGCTTTGTGTCCTACCCCTGCTCCAATAATAGATCCATTACCTTAGATTTATTTGACATTTTTGAATCAGTTTTGTGTACTTAATCCCCAGTTTGGATAGGTGGTTTACCACCAAAGTTCAACTAGACGATGGGCGGCAAAAGACTTAGTCAGATTTAAGAATCATAAAATCTTACAACCTGGAAACTGGTTCTATGTTGCACCACCTCCTCCGGCAGCTCGTTCCAAATAATCACCACCTTCTGTATCCCTCAACGTCTCTTTAAATATTCCCTCTCATTCTAAACCTGTGCCATCTACTTGTGGATTCCCCTGCCCTGGGGAAAAGACTCTCTTCATCCTATGAATGAACCTCATTATTTTATAAATATCTTCAAGGTCTCCACTCAACCTCCTCTGTTTCTGTGAGAATAAACTCAATCCTATCCTATATCTCTTTACAACTACAGTCCTCTATTCCAGCGACATCCTGGTGAACCTCCTATGCACTCTCTGCATTGCCGTCATATACTTCCTGTAGTGTGGCAACCAGAACTGTTTACAATAATCCAAGTGTTGCCCAGCCAACATTTTGTAAAGCTGTTATACTCAGTGCCTCAGCCTATGAAGGCAAGCATACCCAATGCATTTTTCTGTATCTTAGAGACATAAACAGGCTCTTTGCTACAACTTATCCATGCTAACTATGTCGCCCTTACCTCAGTTTCAGGGTGCTATGGACTAATACCAAAGATCTCTCCACATATCAATGCTGCTCAGGTCTCTATGACCTACCAGAATTTGACTTACCAAAGTGCATTAAGTCCCACTCCGCCCAACTCTCCAGCTGATTTATCTCCCACTATTTTCTTTGCTATGTATCTCCAACTTTTGTGAACTCTGTAATACATTACAAACAAATTAAGTGCAACAATTTTAGCCACATTTTTACTATCATAGGTGTTAAATGTGTACAATAGAAAACAAATTCCACTTAATAATATAGGTAAATACCAATCATATTGGTAGAGATCATCATATTGATATCGATATGTGTAACTAGGGGTACCATGCACAATCCGGATTTGATGGAGACAGCCTTGAGAAGTGCAGAGGAACATCTGGAGTAACTTCTGAAATGCCTGCTTCACTGCCACTGCTACTGTGCGATCGAGAATCTCCGGAGATGAAGGACCCAAATCCTCGGCTTTGCGTATCACCTGTTGCTGGGGCCAGGGTTGAAACGCTCGGCAGAGATGGTGCTCAGTGCTTGGTGTCGGAGAGCTGGTCGGAGGCACGGAGTTTTTCGGACGGACTCGGACTCGGACTCGGACTGTGGTCGGATGCTTCCAGGATGTTGCATCAGCAAGTTGGCAGCGCTGGAGGTTTCCCGTCTGCGTGAGATGATGGGACTTTCGAGAGACTTTGAGACTTTTGCTGTGCCATGGTCTGTTCTTATCAAATTACAGTATTGCTTTGCACTGTTGTAACTATGTTATGTTATAATTATGTGGTTTTTGTTAGTTTTTAAGTCGGTTTGTCATGTGTTTTCATGATACCATTCTGGAAAAACATTTTATCATTTCTTAATGCATGCATTACTAAATGATAATAAAAGGGGACTGCGTGTCCTCATAATCATAATCATAATTATATCCACTTTACTGTGAAGTTTATGTTGTCTTGTCTGGATCATAATAATGGAAATTGGTTCAAATATTCCCATTTTGGTTTGACAGATCTAGACACATACAAATGATATTTATTTGCTAATCTGTGCAAATTAAGGGTAGAATTCCACTGGAGACTTAAAATAAAAATAAAGTAAATGAAAATGCTGGAAACACTTCAGTTGTCCAGACATCATCCGTGTAAGGGGAAAAATAACTAATATTCCTGTATGACGGCCTCCTAATCAGAATTGGGAAAGAGAAACGGTAGAGAATAGAAACAAAAAAGGGTTTTCACAGTTTATAGGGTGGGATGTATTGCAGATCTCAGCAGGAAAAGGAGGAACAAATATGCAGACTGATATCAGGAACATGCAACATAAAGGGGAGTATTATACCAGGGTATTTACATCTCCCAAATATTAACTGGGATTGCCTTAGCTTCAAAGGCTCGGGGCGGGGGGGGGGTGGGGGTGGAATTTTTGAGTTATGGCCAGCAGAGCTTTACAACACAATAGTAAACAGACCAACAAGGGAAGGAGGGAAGGAGCATTACTGGACTTTATTGTGGATAATTTACCTGGTTATATGGAGAGAGCATCAGTTGGTATCATTTTTGAGGTAGTGATCATAACTCTGTATACTTTAATGTGGTTATGGAAAAGGATAGGAATGAACCAGTAATAAAAATCTTGTGATCTTTCATTGATTCAATTAGGAATTTTTTGAATAAGCCTGCTAGAAAATGAATCTCAGGATTGTATATGGTGACAAATATGTACTTCGAAAATAAATTTACTTAGAACTTTGAATTAAAGTGGAAGGAGGGGGTAGTGGGAAGGGAGACCAATTTCATTAATTTAAAGAGAACCGAGCAAAGGTAGATTAGGAACATCTATTAGCAGGTAAGTCTGCATTTGCATAGTGGGAAGCAATCAAAGGAGAAATTACAAGAGTTCAAGGCTAACATGTTCCTGTAAGGGTAAAAGTTAGGGGTGACAAATATAGGGAATCGTAGACATGGAAGGTTATTGTGGGTTGGATATAGAGGGAAAAAAACCACAAGGACAGGTTTTGGGAACAAGTGACGAGCAAGACATGTTAAAAGTATAAAAAATGTAGGGAGATGCTTAAAAAGAAAATTTGGAAGGCAAAGAAGGTCCCTGATAAATCACTGGCAGTCAGAATTGTTAAATTTGTTAAGAAATAGTAAAAGAAAATCTAGGGAAATATACACACCATTATGGGCAACATTGGCAAATGGTGCGTGGAGCAGAAAGTAAAAGTGAGTCTCAAATGAATAGATATCATTAACATTCATAAATGAAACAATTTGTAGTTGGGAAATTCAGTGAAATGGTAGATGAAAAACATACAAGTCTCCATAAAAAAGGTGTTTTGCTGGACTTAAAGGTGGATAGTCTACAGGATAAGATGGGGATGTATCTCAGGCAGCTGTCGGAGGCAAGGGAAGAATTTACTGGGGCTCTGGCTGAGAATTTAAACAAGTAGAGATGCCAATGACTGGAGGATGGCAACTGTGTTCCCCCTTTTCAAGAAAAGCTGCAGGGAAAGGTTGTTGTCATGTTCCTAAAATCTCTCTCTTTCTACTTCCTGTTGTCCTCCAACTCATCATTGTTTGAGATATGGTCCACTATGGTGTTAAAACCTGCAAACAGTACATGTGTTCCCCCTTTTCAAAGCAGGCTGCATGGAAGTGTTGTTGTCATGATTCCATGTTACTCAACTCTCTATCTTTCTCCTTCCTGTTGTACTCCCTACTCATTGTTGGTTGCGCTATGGCCCACTACGGTGCTATAATCTGCAAATTTGTAGATGGAGTTAATGAGGTCATGAGTGAACAGGGAGTAGAGTATGGGGGTAAGGATGCAACCTTGCTTTACACCAATGTTTAGAATAATTATGGTAGAAGTATTCTGTATGGTATTCTGTATAGTATAGCAGAAGTGAACACAGCTCAGCACATCACACAACCCAAGCTTCCGTCCTTGGACCCACTTTACACTGCACACTGTCGGAGCAGTGCTGCCAGGATAATCAAGGACACGATCCACCCAGCCAACACACTTTTCGTCCCTCTTCCCTCCGGGAGAAGGCTCAGGAGCTTGAAGACTCGTACAGCCAGATTTGGGAACAGCTTCTTTCCAACTGTGATAAGACTGCTGAATGGATCCTGACCCAGATCTGGGTCGTACCCTCCAAATATCCGGACCTGCCTCTCGGTTTTTCTTGCACTACCTTACTTCCCTTTTTCTATTTTCTATTTATGATTTATAATTTAAAATTTTAATATTTACTATCGATTTGTACTCCAGGGAGCGCAAAGTGCGGAATCAAATATCGCTGTGATCATTGTACGTTCTAGGATCAATTGTTTGGCAACAATGAAGTATAAAGTATTGATACCTATCTTTACTAATTGTTGTCTTTTGGTCAGGAAGTTGAGGATATAGTTGCAGAAGGTAATGTTGAGTCCCAGATCTTGGAGTTTGGTAATGTTTGCTTGGAATTAGAGTACTGAAGGAATCTTCAATCAGTAGACAATAGTCAGGCATAGGTGTCTTTTTCTCACTGTTACCATCAGGTAGGAGGTCCATAAGCCTGAAGGTACACACTCAGTGATTCAAGAACAGCTTCTTCCCCCCTGCCATCCGATTCTTAAATGGACATTGAACCCTTGGACACTACCTCACTTTTTAAAAAATATACAGTATTTCTGACTTTTGCACGTTTTTTAATCTATTCAATATACATATACTGTAATTGATTTATTTTATTTATTTTTTTCTCTTCTATATTATGTATTGCATTAAACTGCTCTGCTAAGCTAACAACTTTCATGTCACATGCCACTGATAATAAACCTGATTCTGATTCTTTACTGTCCAGATGCTCCAGAGATGAGTGTACAACCAAGACAGCATCTATTGTAGACCTGTTTTGGCAGTCGATGAATTGCAGTGGGTTAAGGTTGCTGGGAGGCTGGAGTTAGTGGTCTTGTTAAAGCAGGTGGAAACCTCAGATAAGTTAAAAATATCTGCAAGTATCCTCGCTGGCTGATCTGCACAAGATCGAAGAACGTGACTATGCCCAGATGCTTTCCATGGGTTCACTCTCTGGATAACTAGTCCTATGTCCGTTTGGTGAGTGGTGACTGTGGTTTCGGGTGCATTGGAGGCTGTCGGAGTAGGTAGTAACGTGCCAATCTCTTTCTGTTCAAAACATGCATAGAGTGCATTACACTCATCAGAAATGGATGTAGATGATGCTAAATTTTTGTAGCCCATTACTTCAGTGCACTGTGTAATGATTTGAACTGCATGAACAGTATGCAAGACAAGTTTTTCATTGCACCTTGGTACAAGTGACAATAATAAACCAATCCCAATAAGCTTGGTAATGAGCCTAACAACATTGGTGTGAAGATACTGGAAAATGTTCTGAGACAGAAGATTCACAATCACTTGGAAAGGTAGAGACTGATCAGAGACAGCCAATATTGCTTTGATAAGGGCTGATCCTGTCTAACCAATCTGACTGAATTTTTCAGAAGTGACAAAGCATATCAATAAGGGCAAGCAGTACATGTGATTTACTTTGACTTTAGTAAAGCCTTTGACAAGGTCCTACATTGAAGACTGGTTCTGAAATTTAGGGCCCAGGGCAAGCTAACAAATTGGATTCAAACTTGGCTTGGCAACAGGAGACAGGGTGTGGTGGTAGAGCCCTGTGAATAGTGGTGTCATACAAAGATCAGTGCTGGCACCGTGGCTGTTACTAATATATGTGAATGCCCTGAATGTGGATCTGGGAGACAAAAGCAGTAAGTTTTGCAGATGACACAGGTTTGGCAGAGTTGTTGATAGAGTGGAAAGTAGTTTTCGGCTGCAGAAGTCAGTTTGGTGGTGAAACGAGCTGAAAAATAGCAGATGGAGTTTTAATCTAGAATAAATGTGAGGTAAATGGATTAGATTATGAGGACACACAGTCCTCTTTTATTGTCATTTAGTAATGCATGCATTAAGAAATGATACAATGTTCCTCCAGAATGATATCACGAAAACACAAGACAAACCAAGACTGAAAAACTGACAAAACCCACATAATTATAACATATAGTTACAACAGTGCAAAGCAATACTGTAATTTGATAAAGAACAGACCATGGGCATGGTAAAAAAAAGTCTCAAAGTCTCTTGAAAGTCCCATCATCTCACACAGACAGTAGAAGGAAGAAAAACTCTCCCTGCCATGAGCTTCCAGTGCCTCAAACTTACTGATGCAGCACCCTGGAAGCACCCGACCACAGCTGACTCTTGAGTCCGTCCGAAAACTTCGAGCCTCCGACCAGCCCTCCGACACCGAGCACCGAGCACCATCTCTGCCGAACGCTTCGACCCCGGCCCTGACAGGCAATAGGCAAAGCCAAGGATTTGGGGCCTTCCCCTTTGGAGATTCTCGATCGCACAGTAGCAGTGGCAGTGAAGCAGGCATTTCAGAAGTTTCTCCAGTTTCAGAAAGTCCATAGATCTTTGAAGATGAGAATAGAATGGAAAGCATATGGGGCACCCTCAGGGTGGAAGAGCAACACATTCAGTTATAAGGAGAGACTAGAGAAGCTAAGTCTGTTCTCCCTAGAGCAGAAGTGGTTAAGAGGTGATATAATCAATGTATATAAAATTATGAGGGTGTACAGCTAGGGAAGACTGCAAGAACATTTTCACAATATCAGAGGTAGATAAAATTAAAAGACAGAGGTTTAGGATAAAGAGGCAAGAGATTTAAAAGGACATAAAAGGGAAACTATCTCTTTCCAGAGAGTGGCAAGTACTTGGGATACACTTCCTGAAGGAATAGTTGAAGTAGGTTTGCTGGCATCACTGAAGCATCTGGACGCTGTAGACAGACTGCTGAGTGATGGGATTAACATGGAAGGGTGCTCACTATGGCACGATACTATGACTCTAAGAGAAAAATAAATCAGTTGTAGGCATGTGAGGTGGTAAAGATAGTGAAAATCTGTGATAGAACAAGTCCATGGGATAAATAATTTTTGATGGATTAATGGCAACACAGAGAGTCATAATGAAAAGGAGTGTAAAATGTTGTTAAAAAGCTTGGCCATTGAACTTCACTACTAGCTTGGCCTGTGCTAATGGAAAGAGGAAAGTGTAAGTATCATAGATAACACACACAAAATGCTGTTGGAACTCAGCGGGCCAGGCAGCATCTATGGAAAAGAGTGCAGTCAACATTTCGGGCTGAGACCCTTCATGACTAGAAAAAAGGATGAGGAGTCAGGGTAAGAAAAACTCTTTTTCACCTCCGTAAAATGAACTTGTGTTCTGCAAAGCAGCCTCTGGTTTGCATTTTGCTTCTCTGATGTAGCAGAAATTACTTTGCCAACACTAAATGCAGTGCACCACAATGAAAAACAGGACAAGTGGTAAAAGTGAGGAGATAGGATGACAATAGATCATAGATTTTTCAGGAAGGCAGCATAGGGACCCATCGAAGTGTTTCTTCTTTGCAGTTGGCTACCTTTGGGTGGTACGGTAGTGTAGTGGTTAGCACAACACTTTACAGTACCAGTGACCTGGGTTCATTTCCTACTGCTGTAAGGAGTTTGTACATTCTCCCCGTGACCACATGAGTTTCTTTAGGTGCTCCAGGTTCCTCCCATAGTCCAAAGATGTACCGGTTGACAGGTTAATTGGTCATTGTAAATTGTCCCATGATTAGGCCAGGGTTAAATTGAGGGTTGCTGGGTGGCACAGCTTGAAGGGCCTGTATCTCTAAATAAAATTTCAAAAATATCCTCGACAATAAATTGTGTGAATTGCAACAGTAGTATATTATGATATTAAAAAAATCCAATACTGAATATGCATAGTCAGACAGCAGGATATACAGAACTTTAATATCATTCTAAATTTATTCTATAATGAAATATAGAGCATGAAAAGTTCTATTAAAGTAGGGAACTAGTCCTAACATTTAAACAAAACAAATATAGCCACTGCTTAATGTTACATGGTTATTAAAGATGTGCAATATAGCATCTAATAATCTTTCAATCAACTTATGGTGTTAAACATTCTGAAATGTTTACTATTGATCTAATGGCAAATTGCTTTTCCCTTAGGGTTGAATATTGCTTTAAGTGTATTGTTGGTGTTATACTGAATTCTCAAACTTCAGATCACTGTTTACCTGTGTGATTTGCAACTCACACCTGCTCTGTTGTAATCTACATTGTGCGATACCTCCAGTCATGCCTTTATTATTTTCTCATCTAAGTGTCCACCACTGGCAATTGCAATCCAACCAAGCTGATACTGAGTTTTTACAATTTTCTCCATTGAATGTTATATTTTTGGAATTTCCCCGAAGCACTTCACATCTAGTTCTGGGATGTCATTTTGCTGACACAGCTAAAACTGCAAACAGAATGAAGATATTAGGTTCAACATTGCAAAGATGTGAAAATGAGCCTAGAAATATTGTGTATTTCTCACTATTAAAGAAAATGGCATTTCATTAAGGGTCACAGGTGAGTGGGTACGTTTTACATATTTTATCCCAAGCCTGCTGCAAGTACAAACAAGTAAATTCTAAACAGAATGGTCCTATCAGAAAGGCAGATAAACGTCTTGTTGATCTGTTAACCAGAGCCAAGAGTTTGCCACTGTTTTAATGCTTTGGGAATAAAATAAACTTTTTAGTACTAAGATAAATAACAGACCCAATATAAGACCTGCAGATTTTGCCAGAGCTGATTTATCTTTTCAAAACTTGGATATATCCTGTTTGCTTTGAGTGGTAATAGTACTGTGCAAAAGTCTTTGGCACCCTAGATATTTTATATAAATTTTGTTTTGGATGTTTATTTTTTGTCTTTTGCATTAGTGTGCCCATAGAAAAGAGCAAATTTTAGATTTCCAAAGATACATTTTCCAAAAAATTAAAATGTAGAGACATTTTTTATACTTTGTTAAAGAAAATATCATATTAAGTAATGGACCACTTTTTAAATGAAAATGATTACTTTGTAGGTATACAGCCCAGTGCATGATTGAACAAAGATAACAAACAGATGCTAATCGTCAATGACATTATGCATTGAATGAGCTAAACTGACTAACTGAATCAGAAACGGGTGTAGAAGGAATCAAACTTGGCAGAAGACAACCAAACTAAAAGGTGAGTATGTGGTAAATGTGACAGTTTAACCTTGAAATCATCAATTCTTACACCATGGCAAGTGTGAGCATAGCAACAAGACACAAGGTGGTCATTTTGCATCAGCAATATCTCTCCCAAGCAGAAATTTCATGGCTGACAGGTGTTTCAAGATGTGCTGTCCAAGCTCTTCTGAGGAAGCACGAAAAAAACAGGCGAGGTTGAAGATCAGAAAGGTAGTAGCCACAGAAACTAAGCGTAGCAGACTAGCAATATATGAAACTGATGTCTCTTCTAAATCAGAAGTCATCCAGCAACGCCATCAGCTCTGAACTCAGAGATCACTGGAAGCCAAGTACAGTTCTTAGAAGTCTTGTCAGAAGTGGTCTTCATGAAAGAGTTGTTGCTGAAAAGCCATTCCTCTTAAGTGGAAACAAAGCCAAGAGACTCACCTATGCACAAAAACACAAAGACTGGGGTGTTGGACAATCGTAGCAAGTGCTCTGGACTGACGAGTCAAAATTTGAAATTCGTGGATCAAACAGGAGGCAGTTTATCCGTAGAAGAGCTGGAGACTGCTACATGGATGAGCAGCTGCAGCTAACAGCGAAGCAAGGTGGTGTTTTCCCAGGTTTGAGACTGCATTTCTTCAAATGGAGTTGGTGATCTGGTCATCTGGTCAGAATTAATAGAATCCTCAATACAGAGAAGTACAAGCAGATTCTCATCCACCACACAATTCAATCAGGTCCCAACTACATTCTGCAGCAGGACAATGAACCCTAACACAAGACGAAGGTCATAAAGACCTATATTCAATGAAAAAAACAAGGAGTTCTGCCACAGATGATATGGCTTCCACAGAGCCCTGATCTCGAATTGTTGAGGCTGTCTGGGATTATCTGGAGACAAGCAAATGAGACAGCCAAAGTCTGCAGAGGAACAGTGGCAAGTTTTTCAAGATGCTTGGAACAACCTACCAGCTGATTTTCTTATAAAACTGCTGACAGTGTACTCAAGAGATCTGATGCAGTTTTAAAGGCAAAGGGTGATCACATCAAATATTGACTTGATTTAATTTTTATTATTCCCTGCTATTTTGATATTTAGAAACTTTTCACATTATTTTTGAATTCATCTTAACTTTACTGAGTGTTTTTTTTACATGTGCCTAAAACTTTTGCACAGTACGGTGTACACATGGACTTCTTTCTGTCATTAGATAGGCATCATTCAACTTTGCCACAATGCCTTTTCAGGTTACTAGAGAAGGTTTGACTTTAGTTCACAGGTCTTCTACAAGACAAAATGTCACAATTAAAAGTGGATGATGTAAAGAGCTTTCTAAAAGATATGAACACGTACATGGTTGAAACCATGGAAAAATATCAGAAAAAAATGAGGTATCCAATTCAGTGTACAAATTAGAAAAGAAAGATGAAATTTTGAGAAAGCAATGATTAAGAAATGCTACTGTTCAAATGAACCTGGGTGTCTTATAACATGCCTCAAAGCCAATGATCAAGTGCAGCTAACAGGTATGAATTGGCAAACGATATAGCAGCCCCCTTTACCATGAGATTGAAGTCTTACTGTAATCGCATGGAAATTCAGAATGCCCACACCAGAATTTTTAGTCTTTGACTGTTTCAAAAACAATGAATATACTTACCACAGAGTGTACTGAAGAACTACCTGACCAGTTGGTGCAGTGGCTGATCTGCCTTGTGAGGAGAGATGGGATAGTCTCAGCCTGGATTCATAGAACATAGAATAGTACAGCACAGTACAGGCCCTTCAACCCACAATGTTGTGCCAACCCTCAAACCCTGCCTCCCATTTAACCCCCCACCTTAAATTCCTCCATATACCTGTCTAGTAGTCTCTTAAACTTCACTAGTGTATCTGCTTCCACCACTGACTCAGGCAGTGCATTCCAAACACCAACCACTCTCTGAGTTAAAAAACCTTCCTCTAATATCCCCCTTGAACTTCCCACCCCTTACCTTAAAGCCATGTCCTCTTGTATTGAGCAGTGGTGCCCTGGGGAAGAGGCGCTGGCTATCCACTAACAATTCCTCTTATTATCTTGTACACCTCTATCATGTCTCCTCTTATCCTCCTTCTCTCCAAAGAGTAAAGCCCTAGCTCCTTTAATCTTTAATCTCAATGCATACTCTCTAAACCAGGCAGTATCCTGGTAAATCTCCTCTGTACCCTTTCCAATGCTTCCACATCCTTCCTATAGTGAGGCAACCAGAATTGGACGCAGTACTCCAAGTGTGGCCTAACCAGAGTTTTATAGAGCTGCATCATTACATCTCGACTCTTAAACTCTGTCCCTCGACTTATGAAAGCTAACACCCCATAAGCTTTCTTAACTACCCTATCCACCTGTGAGGCAACTTTCAGGGATCTGTGGACATGTACCCCCAGATCCCCCTGCTCCTCCACACTACCAAGTATCCTACCATTTGCTTTGTACTCTGCCTTGGAGTTTGTTCTTCTATTAAGAATGAATTGGACAGATACATGGATGGGAGGTGTATGGAGGGATATGGTCCGTGTGCAGGTCAGTGGGACTAGGCAGAAAATGGTTTGGCACAGCCAAGAAGGGCCAAAAGGCCTGTTTCTGTGCTGTATTTTTTCTATGGTTTCACGGTGTACCACCTCACACTTCTCCAGGTTGAACTCCATCTGCCACTTTCTGCAAACTTACCAACTCACCCTTCTAACCCCACATCCAGGTCGTTAATAAAAAATCACAAAAAGTAGAGGTCCCAGAACAGATCCTTGTGGGACACCACTAGTCACAATCCTCCAATCTGAATGTACTCCCTCCACCCCGACCCTCTGCCTTCTGCAGGCAAGCCAATTCTGAATCCACCTGGCCAAACTTCCCTGGATCCCATGCTTTCTGACTTTCTGAATAAGCCTACTGTGTGGAACCTTGTCAAATGCCTTACTAAAATCCATATAGATCACATCCACTGCACTACCCTCATCTATATGCCTGGTCACCTCCTCAAAGAACTCTATCAGGTTTGTTAGACATGATCCGCCCTTCACAAAGCCATGCTGACTGTCCCTGATCAGTTTAAATGAGATCTCATTTGAAACTTAAACAATTTTTACCTGGTGTATGTTTCCTTGGCTGATGGATTTAGAGACAGGATTCAGTCTCAGAACTGATATACTGTAACTGGAGAAGTTTCTTTCATGCAGATGGTGGCAAGACTTTAGCATTCTCTACCCCAGAGTACTGTGGGAGCTGTTGTTGAATTTTTCAAATCAAACAACACTAGATTATTAAGTGCTGAAGAAATTAAGGTTCACATGAACAGTGTAGATAAAGGATACAGAGGTTAGTGATTAGCCGTGATGTTGATGAAACCATAGACCAGACTTCTTCATCCTAATGTTCTTAAGACTGCCTTAATAAATTCAGCTCAACTGTGACAATAAACTCAAAAACCCAATGTCTTACATTTAATTCAAATGTGTGTTGATTAGTTTCCCATCCCTCAAAGTAGAACGGTTACACGAGTAAAGTGGCACAGAAATACTTTAATTGTTTCAATCACCATTTACAGAAACTATTTAAAATTACATTATTGAATGTCTAGCCTATGTCTTGCATGAATTTCTTCATAACCAGCGCAAACAAACATTGTAGATTTATATTATTCCAGCTAGTGAAATATAATTATCTCCAAACTGTACACAGAAAGAAATGCATTGCACTGTGGGTAAACAGCACACTCATGCAATTTATGTTTGGTACATTTTTTTCCAGTTAAATGTAACCACCATCTCTTGGTCACAATTAAAACCAAGCTGAATTAAAAGCAATGCAGCAATTTAATATACACAGCCTTTCTGCAATGTCTTTTTATATGAACATCACAAACAGACACTCTAATTCACATTCTTGATTTTACAAATTTAAGGTTAAAACAGAAATATTGTGGCTTCTTTATTAACACAAATTACTTAACTGCTTATTGCAAAGTAAAAGTCATTTTTACCACAACACAACAGAAGATATCTCCAATTTAAAAGAAACATCACGTGATTATAATAGCGTCCTACGGCAATTTCGAAAGTCATGTATTATGCTGTAGTCTTGCTTTCTTCTGGTCGGAAGGCACAGGAATATGCTGGTGACTTTTTAAAATCAGTCAAGAATCCAGGCAATAAAAGTAGTCTGAATGGATCCCACATAATTAAATACATAAATGGTTCAACTTCATTATTTTGACACCAATGTGAAATTTACATTATATCTAAATTAAAGATAATGCTTCAGTGTATAATACAAGATTTTACTATTCAAAGTCTAATTACAGAATAAAGAGAATAAACTGCCCATACAGAAGAAAATACTGAATACAGCAAAGAACAAATACATTGACACCAACACAGTTATCTTTGCACCCTGCATACAAGAAATAGCAACATACACACAAAAATATTAAGTGCAAATATCTTTGGAAGTTAGAACAAAATAATTACTAAAACAAACATGTTTTTAAAAAAGGCAGATAATTTACTTCAAGTACAAGATATGTGACTCATAAGAAGTCAGTTTAGTGTTTATGAACTTCATTCAATTCATTTCTTCCGTTGGAATACATTCGCCAACATTGCACCTGAAGTGGAGAGCTGACCCATTTTGTTCAAGAATCTCGTCTTTGTATCTTCACTTACAAGACTTGCAGCAATAGACATAGAACTTAAAACAATAAAAACAATTTGTGACTAAGATGAAGTGTCATGTTTAATTTAGCTGTCAAATATGCAAGATGTCAGTAATCATTAAAAGGTAAAGAAACAGTTCAAATAAATTTACAGTCAATTATTTTTAAAATGCAGAGAAACATGAGGCTTAAGAAATAGGAGCAGAATTAGGCTATTTGGCCCATCGAGTCTGCTCCATTTCATCAGAGCTGATCCAATTTTCCTCTCAGCCCATCTCTTGCCATCACCCTGTATCCCTTCCTGCACTAACCAATTAAGAATCTATCAACCTCTGCCTTAACTATACATAAAGACTTGGCCTCCACAGATTCACCACAAATGGCACCCTCTACTCACCACCCCCCACAATCCAAGATGGGTTGCTCAGATTTTTATTGCTGTAAAATAAAGTTGTACATTTATGCATAAATTGTAAATTTATATTATGATACATCTTTAAGTATGCAATATTAGAGTGAGGAGAAGGGTAGATGAATTTACGCTTTGGGTGCAATTCAGGAAATCACACACAAATTGCCCTGGTTAGACGATAGCCCAAAATTAAAACGAAATAGTAAAACCCTCTGTAGTGTTAAGCAGTCAACAAAACTGTGTCTTAAACATCACACATCAAAGTTGCTTGAATTTCCAGCATCTGCAGAATTCCTGTTGCTTGTGTCTTAAACATTATATTTTCAATGTGGATTTTAGACTAATTAATCCTGGTGAAAATGAGAATCACCAAAAAATAGCTTTTCTTGTGTTTGTGAGCAACCTGGCTTTAAATCATTGAAAATGACAGAAAAGTTTACTTTTCTACCCATGCAGGTTTATTCACAGGCTAATATTTCCAATGATTACAAATATGAAAGGAGTACATATTTGTACAAGATAATCAACAACTGAACAAACTCCTCGTAAGGCTGGGAGTAGGAATCAACAGAAACCGGCCATTTGCAAATATTGGCAGATTTATGGGCAGAGATGCTTCAGGCAAAATGATTTTTAAAGCACTCAAGAGGCAGAAGAAATTAGACACAATTATAACAAGAGCTCAGAAATCTCTGATCTTTTGCAGAGGCATGGCTGTTTTCAACTGGATTGTAATGCAGGCAAAAGAAAATCATTATAGCCTTTATCTGCTTTTTTAACTTGGTAGTCACCCAGGTAAAGATTATAAAATAGGCTGTTGATTATTAGAGTGAAATTTCTGACTTTAAACTCTGTCCCCAAATCAAACATTCAAACTGACTTCTGCAGTTTACAGTAGGAATATTCCAAGTAAAACACTTTTGATTTAACATACTGAAAATCAAAAGCTTAAGACAAACACATGAATGTTGAAATACTATAGAGTGTGTTGGAAGAACACACAAGGTGAGGCATCAGTCATGTAGAGAGAGAAAAGAGTGGAGGCTTTAGACTGATGCCCTTATGGCTGATGAAGTGTTTTTGATCAGAAACATTAACTTTCTCCACAATTCCTCTAACCTGAGTCTTCCCAGCATTGCTTTATTTCAGATTTCCAGTATCTGCTGTTTTTCTATAAAGATGTTGATCTTTCTTTGTCTAATATTTCTCTGCTGATATTAATATAGAGAGAGTGCAAAAATACCTTTTGAGGTGAGTAAGCTTGACCATTCAGTGAGATCATGACTCAGCTGATACCTCAAGTCCACATTCCCACAAAATCTCTCGTCCTTGGGTTAATGTTGTGCTCAGCAGTGCCAGCTTAAAATATAGTCAATGACCGACCAGAGTTCTCAGAATATTTCGAAGACTTACAACCTTCTACACAAAGAAATTTCTCAATCGTCCTAAGTGACTAGCTCTATACCCTGGCATGTAAGTACCCTAGTTTTATAGATTGTTTCCTCCTGAACTCCAATGAGTTGCAGGCTTATCTTGCTCATTCTCTCTATACAGGCCCACAAAAAGGAATCAAGTTTATTTATTTAGAAAAACAGCACAGTAACAGGCCCATCTGGCCCAATGAACCTATGCCACACGATAACACCCAATTGACCTACTAACTCATACATCTTTTGAAATGTGGGAGGAAACCAGAGAAAATCCATGCAGTCATGAGGAGAACATACAAACTCCTTTAGACAGCTGAAACCAGAGAAAATCCATGCGGTCACGAGGCGAACATACAAACTCCTTTAGACAGCTGAGGAACTGAACCCAGGTCACTGGCGCTGTAATAGCATTACGCCAGCTGCTCTGCCCCCTACTGAAGTTATTGAACGTAATAAACCCAAGCCTAAATGATAAGTCTGAATACAGCTATAATATGAGTTGTGAATGTGCCCAGTTAAAAGACAAGCTTTTAAACCGACAGACTTAAGATGATCTCTCATTTTTCTTTTTCCATCCAGTTCTTGTTTAGAGGATGAAATATGTCAAAATGCAAGTTGTTTGCCTCACAATCACAACATAATCAATGCATGTAATTTAATAAGTTACCTCGGAGGTTCCTGGACAGTCCTGTTCTCCACCTTCAATTCACATTCCTTAATCATAGAGTTCAGAATAACCTGAAATGATATACAGTGAATAGGCATCTGTTATATCCTTGCAAGTGGTATATGATTGCAATGAAATACTTAATTTCAGCTGAAATAACTTTTTATTCTCCAGTACACTAATAATTTTAATTTGTGGCAGACCTATTAACTCAGTGATGGGAATTAACTGTATACCCCTGTGTAAGTCTATTTCTTTCATTCCAATGAGACCTGGAAATTGTTCTAATCCATGACAGTATATTCCACTTAGCAATGCACTCCCCCCCCCGCCCTCCACAAGCTCTATCTCACCTAGCCCATCAAGATTTTCCGCAGCTGTGCCAGGTCATAGGCTGGGAAAACTGCTTGCTGAGCCCAGTCTGGGTTAAGCCTGGCACAACCACAGTAGCTCCCTTTCAAATGAATAGGATTAACCAGTTCCTGGGAGAAAGGTTAAATAGTTATGTTAGATATAAGCATTAAGCAGCAGAATAGCAATAATGTACGCTGGTGAAGGCTTTGAATGAAAATATTAGTTGAAGAAACTACTCCACAATTGATATATAACAATGGCAGCATCTACATATGCAAAATTACACAGGTATACCTTGCCCACAGGAGGTAGTCAAAATCCAATTCATCAAATTATTGCCCCACCTGTACCTTTATATTCACTCACTTCTTGAAAAGTTTGGATAAAATCTGCATTAGACAGTTTGAGATGGTGTGATCATCAGAAATGGGGTCAAGCTTAGTTATGGACTAGAGGGAAATTTACTCTTCCTTTTGCTCAGTTTGTACTTTAAGAGAGAAGACACAGAGATTAGATCCAGGAGGAAGAAAACTCACTAGTAACATCCTTCCAGTACTAAACATTCCATCAAAACTCAAACGTTACACAAGTTAGCACGCCTCAAGTTCTATTCAAAGAAAACCGGAAATCTCGAAGTTTCACAGTTACAAACCTCATGCTCTGGTGAAAGGTGTTCCATATCTATTCGCAAACACTTTAAGCCAGGTAGGAAATGATTCACCATTAGTTCCTCTGAAATAACTGGAGATAAAACTATTAAGGAATATTCCCCATCAATTTCAAAACGTTTTAACCAAATGCTGATCATTTTATAATTCAGAGAGCAACTTGGGAAGTTCAGCACTATGACAGCAGTTAACCAAGCACTAGTTCTGATAAGAATGTATTAAAAGTACATCAGTACATTATGAAAAAAATCCATGAAAAAGTAACAGCGAGATACATTATATTGGTAGCTGTATATATCCCACCCCCACTAATGCCAATGAGGCACTGCTTGAACTCTACAGTGCCGGTGACTTGCAAACCGAACACTCCAATGGTATATTCATTATCACAGGCGATTTTAACCATGTGAACCTAAAGACAGTCCTGTCTAAATTCCACCAGCATGTTGATTTTACTACCAGAGGTGAAAATACACTAGACATGGTTTACACTAACATACCAGGTGCTTATAAAGTAGTCCCTCAAACCCACATTGGACTCTCAGATCACTTATCTGTAATGTTAATTCCAGCATACAAACCAGTGATCAAATGGGTCAAACCCGTTTACTGAAGGTGGTGAAAAACCTGGACTGAGGGTGCAATCTCTGCACTGCAACATTCCTTTGATAATACGAACTGGAGAATGTTCAGGGAGGCTGCTACCTGTAGCAACCATGTTAACGTTGAGGAAGATGTGGATTCTGTGACTAGCTCTATAAAGAAGTGTACTGAGGATGTTGCCATCACAAAACGCATCCGGGTGAGGGTGAGGGCGAGTCAGAAGCCATGGCTTACTGCAGAGGTCTGTACCAAGCTGAGGGATTGTGATGCTCCTTTTAGATCAGGAGATGTGACAGCTCTCAGGGAAGCAAGAACTATGCTTTCCCGCTCCATCAGGAAGGCAAAATGGGAGCATTCTCAGAGAATTTCCAGTCACTTCTGTGATACCGGAGACAAGAGCTGCATGTGGCAGGGAATTCAGAGGATTACAGACTACAAGTTTACCCCGTGCATCAATGACCAGGATGCTTCACTCACTGAGAAGCCGAATGTCTTCTATGCCCAGTTTGATATGCAGGATAAAGTGCTGGCGAGGAGGGCACCTCTCCCCAGAGGGGAGCAGACACTCGATCAGGCCGAAGCAGAGGTGAGGAAGACCCTGGCCAGAGTCAACCCACACAAAGCTGTGGGGTCAGATAATTTACCAGGTCAGGTTCTGAAAGACTGCACAGCCCAGCTGACAAAGGTCCTGACGGATATATTTAACATCTCTCAGGAACAATCCATTGTCCCCTCAGTTTTCAAGGTGGCAACCATCATTCAGGTGCCAAAGGAGGCAACAGTAACCTACCTAAATGACTATCATCCGGTGGCATTAACATCAACCATTATGAAATGCTTTGTGAGGCTGGTCATGAAGCACATTAAAGCTTTTCTCCTGGATACGCTGGACCTTTTCCAGTTCGCTTATCATTCAAATCAATTCACTGCTGATGCAATAGCCTCTACCTCCACTATGTCCCGTCCCACCTAGAAAATTGGTTCTCATATGCCAGACTGCTGTTTATAGACTTCAGTTCAACATTCAACACCATCGTACGCCAGAAAATGGTGGGGAACCTGTCCTTGCAGGGTCGCAACACCTCCCTCTGCAATTGGATACTGGACTTATTAACAGTAAGGCCACAGTCAGTCTGTGTGGGCAGCGACATCTCTAGTCCCATCACTCTGAGCATGAGGGCTCCCTGAGGCTGTGTGCTCAGCCTGCCACTGTTCACACTGCTGACGTATGACTGTGTTGCAGGATCAAGCTCAAATCCTGTCATCAAGTTTGCGAATGACACAACAGTGGTTGGTCTTATCAAGAATTGTGATGAGGTGGAGTATAGACAGGAAGTGGAGAGGCTGGTGGGGGGATTGGTGTAAGAAGAACAACCTATGCTTGAATGTGGAAAAGACAAAGGAAATCATTGTGGACTTCAGGAAGGTGCAGACAAACCATCTCCTCTGCAAATACATGGCTCCTCCATAGAGAGAATTAAGTGCACCAAGTTCCTGGGAGTTCACATTACAGGTGACCTCACCTGGTCCCTTAATATCACCTCCATGAACAAGGCGGCACAGCATCACCTCCACTTCCTAAGAAGATTTAGGCAAGCAAGGCTTCCACTCCCCATCTTAAATGCGTTTTACAGTAGCACCATTAAGGACAAGTTGCATCTCCATCTGGTATTGCAGCAGTGAAGTATTGGACCAAAAGACCCTATAAAGGACTGTGAGAGTAGCTGAGAGGATCATAGGGGTCTCACTACCATCCATCAGGGACACTTATCAGGAGCGATGAATACACAGGGCCCTTAGTATTATTAAGGATCCCACCTATCCATCCAGCATCCTCTTTCACTTTCTACCATCAGGCAGGAGACTATGATGCATAAAACCAACAATGGTCAGGATGAGGAACAATTTCTTCTCCCATGCCATTAGGCTTCTGAATTGCCAGCCGCATCATATTCAAAGTGTCACTGGTTAATCTGTTCTGTACTGTAAAATATTTAACATTAATGTACTTTAGTTTGTTATTTGTGCGATTCATCTATAGATTTTATCCATACCTTCATAAGTTATTGTGTGTTATGTGCTTTACACCCTGGCTTGAAGAAACATCATCTCATTTCCATATACATTATATGTTATATACATGTATGTAGTTAAATGACAAAAAAACTACACTTGACTTGTGGGTTACAAATAGGCATTAATTGCCATTAATGTTAATTTGGTCTATCGCTAAAGACTTCCTTTGGCAGCACTCAGCACTAAAATAAATTTCTTTGAAGTTAGTAGCTCAGATGAGCATTCTAAATACACAATACACCCAGTAAAGGCTTTGAAGAATTTGAACTGTACTACAAAAACTTAAACTTCATTAAAGTATAGAATAAATTTTTTTTTAGAAAATCCTACATTTTGCAACCTCCTTTCTAAAAATTATCTACATGATAAAAATATTCAAGTCTGTTACATACAAAATCCTGTAGAATTATACAAACCTCAATTTTTATTTATGAGTAGTTCCAAAATAAAATAATGTAGGACGTAAGACTTAGTTAAGGGTTAAAGAACAAGGTAGCTAATATGTAAACCTTACACAAGGTGGATTCTGTTAACTGCACTAAATGACTCAAGACATTGCATAACTAAGATGAAATGTAAATGATGCCCTAAAATAGCTTTTCCATACAGTAACAGCTGGTGAAATCAATTGTCAGTTTGTTATTTAGACAGACTGGAAAAGCAGAACAAACCTGTGGGGTCACCAAGTTGAAAAAACAAAATGATAAGAGACTGATGAATAGAAGAATAGAGGAGCAATAGCAGGAAATACTGGCATGAGGGTAAACAATGGCTAGACTTGCATGAGGTGCCAATTGGGGTGAAGCTTAAATGCCACATGTATCATCAGTGACTGAATTCAGTATCATTTTTGATACTAACACTGATTACCTACTGCATCACAATGTTCTGCATCCAACAAACCATTCTCTGCAACTTTTCGCCATTTTCAATGGGATCCTACCACCCACCTTCTGCTTTGCACCGGGATTGCTTTCTCCGTTCATTCCTCCCCACCAATCTCCCACATGACACTTATTCCTGCAAACGGAAGAAATGACACACCTGCCTGTTCACCTCCTCCCTCAAGCGCCATTGAGGGTCCCAAATAGTCCTTCCAGGTGAGCTAATACTTCACCTGCGATTCTCTCAGGCTGACTACTGTATATCTGGAGTGGCCTCCTCTACATCAGTGAGTTTCTGGTAGCCAACCCCATTCTGATAGGTTGGCCCATGGTGTCCTCTACTGCCATGAAGAGGCCACTTTTGGGTTGAGGGCACAGCTCATATTCTCTCTGGGTAGCCTGCAACCTGAAAGCACGAACACCGATTTCTGTCCCTCTTCTCCTTTCCTCCTCCTTCTATTTCCCATTCTGGGTCCCCCCTTACCTCTTCTCTTTTCTTCACCTGCCTACCACTTCCCCCGGTGCCTCTCCTCCTTGCCTTTCTCCCACAGTCCCCTCTCCTCCTCCTGTCAGAATTCTCCTTCAGCCATTTACTTTTTCCACCCATCACTTCCCAGACTCTAACTTCACCCTCCCCCCAATCCACCCACCTTCCCCCTCCACTAGCTTCACCCATCTTCTAGCTTGTACTCCATCCCTTCATCCCCCCACCTTTTTATTTGGTCTTCTTCTCCCTTCCTTTCCAGTCCCGATGAAGGGTCTCAGCCCAAAAGTCGATTCTTTATTTCTTTCTATAAATGCTGATGACCTGCAGAGTTCCTTCAGCATTTTGTGTGTGTTGCACTAGAAGTCAGGTTGAATAGATAAATAGATTTATACTCTATTGACCCCAAAGGAAATTACAGTGTCAAAGTAGCATTACAAGTAGACAGATATATAAATATTAGAAGAGAAGTAGAAACAATAAAAAATAAATTACCTCAAACAGTCTAACAGGAAGGGGTCATCACTTCCCCAGCTATAGATTGATTCATTATAGAACCTAATGGCCGAAGGTAAAAATGACCCATGTAGCATCTTTGGAGTAGCGTGGTTGTCTTAGTCTATTACTAAAAGTGTCTCCTGTTCAGCCAAGGTGGCATGCAGAGGGTGAGAAACATTGTCCAAATTGCCAGATTTTCCATAGGGTCCTTCGGTCTACCACAGCCTCCAGTGTGTCTAGTTTGACTCCTATAACAGAGCCAGCCTTTCTAATCAGTTTAATGAGCCTGTTGGCATCACCCATGTTGATGCCAATGCCCCAGCACACCACCGCATAGAAGATTGCATGGGCGACAACAATCTTGTCGAATATGGCAGAACATGCATACTCAAAAGGACCTCAGTCTCCGCAGGAAGTAAAGGAGACTCTGGCCCTTCTTGTACACATCCTTTGTGTTGGTGCTCTACTCAAGTCTGTCATTCCCCCAGGTGCTCACCACATCCTCACCATCAATAGTATTGGGGAGCAGTGTAGGCTTAATCTTCCTAAAGTGGATCACCATCTCCTTTGTCTTACTGATGTTGTGCCGCAGATGATTCAGCTTTCACCATTTGACAAAGTCCTCCACCAGGGGCCCCGTATTCATCCTCCCGTCCTCCCTTTATACATCTGACTATTGCTGAATCAGCAGAGAATTTCTGCGGATGACATTACTCAGTGTTGTATCTAAGGTCCAAAGTATACAGAGTAAACAAGAAGGGAGCCAATACAGTCCCCTGTAGGGCTCCAGTGCTGCTTATAGCCATGTCTGACACATAGCTCTGAAGCTGCACAAACTGCAGTCTGCCAGGCAGGTAGTCCATTATCCAGGATACAATGGAAGTACCAGCAGGCACTGAATGGAGCTTTCCCCCCAGCAATGAGGGCTTTATGGTATTGAAGGCACTTGAGAATTCTAAAAACATGATCCTGACAGTGCTGACCTGCTTATCCAAATGGGTGTAGGCTCAAAAACTCAGGCCAGGCAACAGCAATGGTGAAAAACAGCATCAAGGTCAAGGACCACTTAATACAAGACTCATTTGAATGTCAGAGGAGGAAGGATACTAAGAATAAGGAGAATGTTCACGATTTGGTTTGGGACCAACAAAAGGCAGATGATACAGACTCATGTAGAGATGACAGGATGTTGAAGGCTTAGTAATCAAAGCAAAATTGGGAGGAGGAGGAAGTGACTAATGTCACTTTTGCTCTCGAATTACATTAGAACTGGCCTGGAATTGAAAAGCAGCTGGAAGTGTGAAAATACAGAATTATTGGAAGTACTCAGTAGCTGCAGACTTAACTCACGAGTCCAACATCTTCCTCCTTCTCACAGATCAACAGTAAACGCCAACTTTGCTCCCTTTTACTCTACCTTGTCCAATGGCTGAATACTTTCAGTTTTCCCTGTTTTTACACCAAAAATGACCAGTTCTGACAGACACAGGTAGAGCTGGTGATGTGACAATGCTCATTGCAACCTACGCTCCCAAGATGTTGCTTACTGAGCTATCCAGCATCAGCAGTTTATTTTCTTTTTCAAATCAGGTGAAACCAATGGGCAGTGGTTGAGTGATCCTTAACAAACAAGAGATTGAAAACTGTTTCACATAGGCTCAAAAATTATTTGGGAGGACAGGACAAGAAAACGAGTAAAGGCAACACGATCTTAGCTGCTCTACTTGCAAAGCATCACCCGTTGAAAAGTATAGAATGTGGTACTCAATAAACTCTTGGTCTTTCACACAAATTACTGGGTACTGCTCATTTTGTCTTGCTCAACAACTGCTCCAGTCTCATATACTGAATGTTAAGAAAATTTGTGTTACTGGCAAATGTAATTCATTGCCAGCTTGTGGAACAAGTACTACAAAAGAATGCAAAAAGTGCAATTTCAAATTAGTTAATCAAAATACAATCCAATGCGGCAGAAAAGCCCCTCCTGCAGGTTAAACTGTCTCATGAACTAAGATTTTATTAATTCACAACTAAGGAAGTTCATCAGAGCATTGCTAAAATACACAGACACTGAAGCATGTTTGTACAAATGACCAAGGAGCATCTTGACAAAAGAAATGCAGTGCTGAAGAGGGCATTCCAAGGATTTGGGTGGATGCCATGTTTATCACCAAATTATTCCTATTTCATTTATTGATTTTGTTTCCACACACTTAAAGGTATTTCTGAAATACATACATGGGATTCATGAGGATTATTACTGCAATAAAAAGTGTAAGCATTTGTAGGAGAAGGCACAGCAATAACAGTTTATAAACAGGATAAAGCCATTTGTATAAAAGGGAAGAATTTGTAGGTTAAAGGGGGAAGATAATCTTTTAATAACTTGCAGCAATTTGGAGAAGTCACAGAAAATTAAGTTCCTGCTGCTTACTCCCACCCCCACCATATATTCTTCCTCTACTGTGAGAATAAAGACAAAGCTTTTAAATTAACTTAAGTAACTAAGATATTTTAAGCTAAAGTAAACTTTAGATTTAGATTTCTCCAAATCACAGACAATGCTTTAATGTCACCCTTTAGGAGGCAAAAGCTGGCTGATAAACAACCATTAAGGTTACCAAGGTAATCCAGTCCATTTGTATTCAAAGAATGCTAAAATACAAGCAAAGGGAAGTTTTAAAAAGAGGAACATAAATATTTTCTGGCAGAAAGTAAGTATGCTTACAGACTATAATATAGCACTTAAAAATGATAGAGAAGTTTAAAAAGTGGTGGCTT
The DNA here is from genome assembly GCF_030028105.1 of Mobula birostris. Lineage (NCBI taxonomy): Eukaryota > Metazoa > Chordata > Chondrichthyes > Myliobatiformes > Myliobatidae > Mobula > Mobula birostris. Next base: position 22,289,995 of record NC_092388.1, read on the forward strand.
GGACCCAAGAAACTTGGGATGTTAGATTACACATGTTTTAATCAAACAGATCCATAATGATTACTACTTAAAATTTGAAGCAGAAATATCCCCAATTTGGGAACAATGGAATTGTTGTTTGCATCCTTCTCCATCCGCTAAACAGTCAAGATAATGTTAAAAGTAATGCATTTTCCTTTTCAAAGTTCAAAGTAAATTTTATTATCAAAGTACATATATTGCACCACATACAACCCTGAGATTCATTTTTCTTGTAGACATACTCAACAAATCTACAGAATAGTAGTTATCCCCTTTTATTCAAGAGCCTAATGGCTGAGGGGTAATAACTGTTATGTGGTGCATTGAGTGCAGTAAAGGATACAGCAACAGGACAGAGCACTGTAAGCCTCAAAGAGCTGAATGGCAATATCCAATCTTTTCGTGTCTATTGCTTGTTGGTTGTTTGAGATAGCCAACTTGTGTAGATTTGGAAGAACAACTGTACAGAAAAAAAAATAACACATGGTTGACAATAATGACAATTCCAGTGAGGCTGAAAGTGTTCGTTTTACACTCAACTTGTAGTCTTTTAAATTCTTCATCAAAATCTATGTCAAGAAACTCCCTTAACCAATAAAAACATCCATTTTCATATATCAACTCATTTGTTCTAAGCATAGAGAAATATTAGGTCCTTACAGGACAAGTATGAACAAAGAAAAAGGGAAGAAAAAAGGCAGCAGATTGCTATCAAAAATGCCATAATCCAAGTAGTGAAAATCTCAGTATCAAGAATGGAGAGGGGACATGATCAGTACAAATATGTAAGCGTGACAGGTGAGTCAAAGGTCAGGTTGGTGACAGGCGGATGATATGGAGATGAGCCAGGTGAGGGGAAAGTGAAGATGATTAAGTTAGGAACAAACTGAGAATCCTGGTATACAAGATAATTGGTAAACCTGATTAATTTATAGTACCATAACTAGAAACGAACACTCAAGATCACTCAGAACTTCAAAGATCCCGCTGATCAAAGCAACACTTACATAAATATATTCATTTATCTGAACGAAACTGGAAATTCCCAAGTAACAAGTGATTCAGTTAGGTGTACAGAGGGCAATGTATCCTATTACTGAACCACCATGAACACTGAGACAGGAACAGATTATCAAATTTCAGGGAAGGTATAATTATATTGTAATTGATACAATTTATTCATATTCCATAAAGACATGAAGGGTTCCCCATTTGTTAACGGTAGGTGAAAATATCAAGTTCTTTAAACGTTTCTCCTCAAATATTTCCCTTTAAAATGTTTGCTTTTAAGTAATTCGGAAAAAGATCCCATTTGTTAAATTAACAAAAATAGCTTTCTTCAATGTCAGTAATCCAAATTCCAACAAAATAAATGTACACCAGGCTTAGGAATAGGAAATAGCAAATAACTTTTTTGTTAGGGAGATGATAATAATCATTCTGAGATGGGCAGCATTCAATCTTTGAAATGTGTGATTTCAGACATTAACAAAATAACAGACGGTTGTGTGTCATACATGTACAGGAAAACCAGAGCTCATCTAGGGAACACATAACTAATAAGGCAGATTATCCTACACATACTTAAAGGGGAATTAAATGAAAGAATCAAGATGAAATATAAAAAGGCACTGTTGACAATAGCATAAGTGTTTGAATTACAGTGGATTTGCGGGTGGGTGGGGGGGGGGAGAACTTAAATTTATGGAAATAAATGAAGATACATACATTCATCCCTGAATCTTGGTTCTGCATTGGGGCCAACTCTTCCAAAAGTTTTTATAATCTCCATGTGCAAAGAATGCTGATCGTGGTACTGTGGATCTTCAAGAAAGGAAGCCAACTGCATCTTGACTCTTTCCAACAGCTGTTAAGTACAAGTAATGGGGCATTAACATTATGAAGCATAGGCACCCACTCTAATCACTTCTCAATCAGTAAGAGGAAAAGACTTCCAAAAAAGTGACAGCAAAATATTGCATTTACATTCATTCTGAACGATTTTCAGTTTGCTGTGAACAGGCCAGTCAGCACTGAAAACAGATAGAGGTTCACAAAATCAGAACCTGGAGAGTAACCATAAGCTAAACAAACTACTCTTCTGTACACTTCCCCTTTATCTTACTTAGACTGAAGCAACTCTCCTTCATCCCAATTATAAAAGTATCTCTGCCCAAAATAGCACCTCATATTTTAGTTTTTGATTACCTACCTTTCAGCAATTTTGTTTGCATTTAACTTTTATTTCCTTTAATTTCTAAATTAACACTTGAACAATACTCCCTGGCCAGTCAGCCAGGATTGCTAGCATGTCATGCAGCAATGCAATAGATACATTCACCATAAAAATCAGGATCAGGAGGATTCCTTTCTGCCCCTCAGCTATGCTCTACCATTTAATAACATCATGGTTGATCTGTCTGTAATCACTGCTCCATAATCCCATGAACCTCTCATCCCCTTGCTTGTGAAGAATCCATCTATGCCCTAAAAATATTCAAGAACTTTGCTTCTGCTACCCTTTAATACCTCAAAGTCAACCAGGGTTTTTTTTTGTTTCGTTCTTTTATTATGACCTTTTGATCAGGTAACACACACAACTCCAATTTATTATTATAGCCACATATTTGAACAACCAGAACGAATGAAGTCAGTTTGCCCACTACTGTACCTCTCTTTGAGTGACTGTTTCCATAATGGTGCCAAAGGCAGGGATTGTAGCTATTCGGACAGAGCTGGAAAATGAAAAAAAAACCATTTGGTATTACAGTACATCAAAGTACTTCGGACATAATGTACATATTTTACTGCACAAGTTAGTAGGTAAGTTTTGTTAGACTGTTAGTAAAACAATAGACATAAATCTTACAGCTTCTTCACCAGTGCTTTCTAGGTGACTAAACTGGCAATAGCAGGGTATGTCATAGTTTTACAGTTCAAGAGATATTGCAAAATGTGCTGCAAGAACTAAATTTGGAATAAACCTATTCTGATAGTTCAACATCTTTGTTCATCAAAAATATTGTTAGTCAGCCATGGAGCCTGGAGAAAAGACTGTAATGCTATCGAACAGAGATCAGTGCAAATGTTACACCAGACAGTTATTTTTTTTTATGTTGTGTTTTTTTTTAAGTCTATGGACTCAGTCTGAACAACTCACAATTCTGGGTCACTGGATAAGGTAACAAGGGCCGGAGCAACCCGCTTGTCAATTAAGGCTTCATTCATGCCTCGCACGATGAGCTGTAACCAGTCAAAGAAAAACAAGTGCCAACAAAAACAAAAAAAAAATTAATGAAAAACAAAAATGATTAGTTCACAGGGGAGCACTCGGACATGTTCCATTCAAGGAAGCATCCAACTACTCAACATAAGGTTCACAAAAATGAGGTACTTGCACATGCTTAAAAGCTAGTCATCAACCTGTGGAACTTAGTAGGTTAAACAAAGCCATGCGTCCCTTTCACTCTGAAAAATCACCCGTTTAATTTGATCTGACAGGATAGTTATTGATAAGTCAGACTTGAAGTGTAGAGTTTTAGTTAATATTTTCCAAATTTGAGGTTTAAAAGATGTTTGGGTAGGATACACCACCAAATTTTAGGTCTAACTGTACAAACAATCAGGGAAAACAAAACCTCTCAGGAGCAGATAACTACAACAAATTTTGTTTTGCATAATCAAAACATCTTTATTAACATGTAAAATAATGGAAACCAAGAATATAAATATATTGACAATATAGATTTATAAACATTTGAGGCCTGGACATGAATAATGTCCAAGCTCGTTTCCATTTCTCAATATACTGTTTAGTTTCAACTTTAAAATAGTGCACTTCTAAGTCCAGGAACCAACCAATCCCTTTCAACTAAGCACAAAATGATAGCTTTTAAGTTATCAATTCCAATATGGATTGTATATTTAATTCCTGCACAACCTGACAGAGAATCAGCCAAGTTATTTGAAAGTGTAAAGGAACAAATCAAAGGGTGATTTCTCAGCAAGTTAATAAAAAAAAGTGAAGTGCTTCACCTGGCGAGGAAGAAACTTACATTTCAGGGTCACTGGAGAGAGTGATAAGAGCAGGGACAACTCTCTGAGCTACTAGAGTTTCATTCACCCCCTTCACCAACAGCTGATTGGGCACAACAAGGGTGTCACATGTGATAACGTGGGAAGAGTGAGCAGAGTATCATGGAAGCAGCATGTACATTGAAGAGAGAAGGGACAAAAGAGCAAACAAAATTAGATGCCAAGCAACAATTTCTACAAACAGCTCAATATTTACAGAGCTTGAAACACTAATAACAGCTCTAAAACAATGCCACATACCAAAGCTGGTCAGATCTTAAAATGTTGATAGAACACAATACAACAATTTCAACTGACATGTCCATCATTAGTGGAATTACTTTTAATTTTCTTATCACTATGACAGGTAAAGTTATCCAATTTCCACTTTAAGTTACAAGCATAGGTAATTCAGAGTTTATATTTAATTCCTTTTGTGCACACCAAATGGGGAATTATATTTTTGAAAGCAGATACCAATTTAAACCTTCTCCCTGCTTGTGCTTATAAGCATCTCTTCAGAACAATAACTGCAGGAAACAAGTATCTGCATTAAACAAACTATCTTAAGTCTGGCAGGGTCAAAAATGAATAATCCCAAGCATGCTTGGAATCCTGTAGTTCTGAAACTCATCGAAATGAAGACGACTTTGCAAATCACAGAATATTCTATTCCATCAAATATTCATTAGCTCATAATACCAGTAGCAGGATGCCATTTTTAATAGCACCATCAGCACATAATGTATTTCAACATTTGCCCAATATTCATCTCTTAGAAAGAAAGAAAAAGGAGCAATTTTCCTTCCCTTGACCAATCAGGTCTGGCAGCTTTGGGTGGGCACAGAGGCAACAAAATATCTCACCCTACATAAGCAGCTTATGTTTTGAAGCATGCAAGAATCTAATTACATTGCTTTAATGGCTAAAGCATAACTGATCTCAAATGGGATAACTACATACATCACATTTCTGTATTGAGATACATTGTGCTTCAGTAATTTACTTAGTCATAAGGGTAAAAGATGTTCCAGGAATATTTATTACACAGAATTTGAACAATGCTTTAAAGGTAGCTAGGTTCCAAAAATATGAATACCATCAAAATACAACTGAAAATCTTACCTCAAACATTCTAGCAGCAGTGCACCTTACAAGTGCTGAAGTATGTACAACTCCATACCATAGCACTGTTAAAAGCAACTCATGGTATGCTGGGTTTGCACTATTAAAACAGAAAATAGGGACTTAATAAATCAAATTTGGAGCATCAACAAAGAGCTGCTCTTTTCGAAAATGGTTAACCCTTTTATGCAGAAGCCTTTCAAATTCTTTAAGGTCTCACTTTCAACACACAATGATGCACATATTGATTTCAAAATGGAGAAGCAGCTTAACCAGAAAGAGTTACACTTCAGCTATGTACCAACACTAAACGCCTTGGCATCCATATTACAGTAATCACTAAAGTTGATTGATAATATTTGAAATAGGAAAGTAAATGACAAAAAAAAATGGCAAAACAAAATCCTACAATTGAAGGTTTTCCGATGTCATGAATAATTAAGCACTTGTAAGTTTTAACCATAACAGAATAATAACTTTAGCTCTTGATTTCTGCTGACTGGCAGGTCTGCATTTCCTCCAATCTCAAATACAAAGCCAAAGCATCAAAATGTACTGTATATCAAAAACAAGAATCAAATAAACAGATGATGCATTCTTCAGAGCTAAACATATTTTACAAAAAGAACTTGCAGCATTGAAAGAACTCCTTCAAAGTTGGAAAAAAATGGCACAGATGTTTCAAACCCATCATAAAGAAAGGAGGAAAAGAAATTGAGAACACACCTAAAGAAATTCAGTATTAAGAGCAGAAACATGAAAAACTGATTTGGAAGGAAAATATTGAGAATCAAAAGAGGATCACTGGAATGAGACAGAATCCTTAAATATTACAGGATGTATCTTTAAAGATTAAAAGACGACTGGAGTATGTTGACAAATTTAACAAATTGAAATTCAGAAAACAGATTAAAAGAAATGCAGAAAACTGGAGAATAATATGTTTAGAGGAATTCAGCCACGAGGAAACAAAGATTAAAGATGAAGTGCTCAGTGAACTGAACGAAAGCTAGAAGCTATTAAATGTGCTTGCTTGGGATAGCCACAATTTTCTTAAAAAAATCAATTAAATATGGTTACAGTTCAAGGTTTATAACTATACAGGGAAGGAACCTATAAGCATGAACAAAAATAAGGGAATAAAAGTAGGCATCACTAAAGACTGAAATGATTACATCAAAATACTTATCACCAGCCTTGAAATGCAAAGGGACAATGGGACTTTTAAAAACTGCGAGCATTTTCACAAACAGGCTTGGAAAACAAGGAAACTGTGGTTATTTTCAATGAGTAAAAATTATGGCCTTTTTGGCCTCAGGGGTCATATGTTTAGAGTGCAAATTGTCTCTTTGGGTGTTGGATCAGTACATGTTACAGATGACTGGAAAGGATTCTACTATAAGGAATAATGGTGCAGAGCTTGCAGGGAGAAATAATGTGCTATGAAGGCATTCTCATTAATGTATAAATTGCCTAGTATAGGAAGATTGAAGGATACGCCATAGCTTGCTTACTTTAAAAGCTGGTTAATCAACTTATTTATTATCATGGTTACAAATCACTCCTAGCCTCCCTTGTATCCTTAGATATGGCTGCATTTGCACAGTAACTGTTCATTACACTTGCCACAGATGCTTAATTTTGGCAATTACAATGCAGATACCTCACAGCAATCTGTCAATTGTTATTGCATTTCCAATTACCTCCAATACAGAATCACAGAATAAGGATAATTTCAAGCATTCAAACTCATTCACATTACCCAATTGTCATTGGAGATTTTATAAATAATCTTCCTTTCCCTGTGCAAAAATTTTTTTGTCCATTTTTACTTCTTTTAAGTTTCAGTAGAAATCACAAAAATCATTAAGGAAACAAACTGCTCCTCCTGCCATTTTTATGTCTTGCACAGTACTGCTGCCACAAAAGAACCCATTTAATAACATGTCAGTGATAATAAACCTGAATCTTATTCACCAAGTTTTCAGATACCCTCTTGCTCTTGCATCACCATCAGCCTTACACTTCAAGTAAATTGCATGTAGAAGACCCCAGCCGAAGGTGCAAGTAAATTTTTAATTAACTAGAAACACTATGAGATGCCCATATTCTGGCCTTGCGAGGATCCATTCGGAATAAGGTTCAAAATAACACCCTCACATTTGAAAGAAGACTTTGGCAATAAAATTGGGGAGCAGCGAGCAATAAAAAAAAACTGCGCAAGAAACATGACTAACCAGGTTGGTTACTTATCAGTAGATAGACACAACTCTAGAAATATAGGATTAAGTACAGTAGTAAATGATATAGAACGTTCAGAAATTGTCGAATAACCTACCCCAATTCCACAAATGAGGCCTTCAGACTATCAAGTGGTGCATGTGATAATGAAAGTGTGGTCATTACATCTTCCAAAAATCCAACCAAGAGTTTCCTGTCTTCTTCCTAGCAGAAAATTACAGAGCATAGAACTTGCAAAAACACTATCAGAGCAAGAAATTGATTGTTGAAGATGGAAGTTGATATTTACAATTTTATTACCTGATTGTAACAAGTAAGTACTCCAGTTGCGTAAATGGGAACAGTAGCCTTTGTTAGCACTCCATTGCCAGCTGTAGCAGAGACATCTTTTCAAAACAAAGATTAAATGGACAAAGTTACTTCACTGCCGAACTTAATCTATTTTTGCAGGAAACATTTATCTCATGATTAATTTAGCATACAGAGGCCAATTTTAGAAACGTACAGTAATCATTTCCAGAAATATTATATCATACTATCATTAGAATAAGAATAATTTCCTTGCTATATCAAATCTGAAGCAAAACTCACCAAGGCTTATACTGCTATTTTCTAGAGGAAAGCTAAATCTAATTTTTGGTCCCAACAATGATACTTAATTTGTTTTGTAATGAGCATTAAACCTGACAGCTGCTCCTCAATAACTGCTGAAGAGTTTGGATGCCAAAACCATGTGTCATGAACAGTAAAAGTACCAACAATAAAACAAGTCTTTTGGTAACCAAGCATGGTCACACTTAGGGAAGCAAAATATATTGTGTAAGCTGTACTGATAATATCCCTACAAAAAAAAATTACATATTTTAAGGGTTGTCTTTTACTGAGTTAAAAAAAAAATAAATTATACAGAGCTAACTCATTTTATGGTAGCTGAAGTTATTATATTCTTTTGCCCAAAAGTGCAAATTAAATTTTCAATAACTATAACAAAATATAAAACTTAAGTTGTGGCTTACCAACAGCTTCTTCTGATAGTCTCAGTATTTCTTGAAACTGTGGTTTTACCTAAGAGTGTACAAGTTATTACATTAGACTGCAGGAAAGACAGGAAGTTATAGAATCACATTGAATTACTTTCCAAATGACGGCCTTTGCATATAAAAATAAGCAACATATTAAAAATTAAATACCGGAATATTATCTCTTGAAACTCGAATACTCAAAACACAATTTTCAAGAATTGTTTTAAAAGTAAAATTGGTACAGTTAAGAAAGAAGCTCTAAGATGCTACTGAAATTTGCTAACCAATTTTCCCTGTTGGTCTCATCATCTGTGCCGATATACCTGAGTCTGCTCCAGAAGAACTGCTACTTGAGAGATTAAATGTGTGGAGTACCATACAATCTTGACGTGCATATAGAGGACTAATTTGACTGGGATTGCCAATTTGGATCTAAATATATTTTTAAAGATAACAAGTGCAAAGTATTAGAAGAATAATCTTCTAATTAGTCTCAAAGATGCTGTCTGTGCAAAGTTTGCACATTCTCCACGTGCCAGCAAGGGTTTTCTGCAGGTGATCCAATTCCCTGCTATATCCCAATGACATGTTGGAAAATTCATTGGTAAATTCTGACAAGTGTACCGCATGACATGTTGATAGCAACATGGAAAAAATAGGTTACAGCAAGATAATTAGACTTGGGTGTATTTGAGGAGCCAAATTAGATTCAACGAGGTAGAATCCTTGAACATTTTCAATGTTACAGTTAAATGATTCCCAGATGGGTGATAGTTTATAGGCTGAGAGAGACTGAAGAAAACATGGCTAGAGGAAAGATTACAATGCAAAATACTACTTTGCTGAATAACGAACAATTCTACTGATTCAACAACTCCATTGAACATTGCAGTGATCCATTTCAAACCATATTATGAGTGACTTTTTGCATTTTGAAAAATAAACTCTGACAGTACTGATTACAACTCACTAATCTGGTGTGCTGTGATCGGCCGATTCCTGTGGTCCATTGTGTTTTGAAACTGTAGTACAGATGTATACTCATTAACTAACTCTAACTAAGATCTAACTGAGATTCAAAATTAACCAAGATCTGAACTAATTTGTAGGTAAGTAATCTACCAGTACAATTTTTGCAAATTCAGCCAGAGTTTCTGACTGTGGGTTACAGATCGTGCTTCGAACCCCTACATAACACAGGGAGTGTCCAGAAGGAAAAAAGAACAATGTTATAAAGAACAGTTCTGCTTGGAAGATGACGATAGGGGGCAATTTCTTTGAACCGGTAGGTCTCGAGGGTGCGCAACTAGAGTTCCAACTCAATATTCTTTTATTATTATTTAATAGCTACTGTATTTTCCAATGACCACAGCAGCGGTTTCAGGATCAGAACCAATGGGAGTGCAAGTTACTTTACACCAATTTCCATGCCGAAGTAACACAGGACTTCCTGAAGTGAAATGTAATGCAACTCAACAGAACTAGTAATGGCAACATAATTATAAAAATTGTTCTATTTTAGACGAAATCAATAGCAAACAATATTTTTCTTACTTTTTGCTGAGCCCTATAATTCATTGACATGAAGCCAATGCAAATCAAGGGATAAGTACAGGGCTCTCATAGGTAGCAAAACTGTGCATATATTAATTGTTTAATGGCAAACAAGTAACCGAAAAAAAGAACTAAACTATCAAATTGATTGCAGGAGTCATTATCTGAAAACAAGAGCAGCAACAAGAATCCAATGGAACAAAATTAAAGTGACCCATAGACCAGTACTTTTGAATGATTATGCTATACTGTTAATGTTTGTAGCAAGGACTTTTGGGATATTTCATATTATTACAGTACTTAATTCAATAAGTAAAAGGATCACATCGATCAGTACTGAAAATTTCACAATGACCGAAGCCACAATAACCCACCAGTGAGCATTCCAACATATAATAATAGAATTCAATGACAAAATAAACCATAATGTTATAAAACAGTGCCTGCTACCTGTCACTTTGCGTTTCACCTTATGCAATGACCTTACCTTCACACGCAGAGAGTATGTGAAATAAAAGAAGTTCTGCAAATTCCACCACCGTCCTCCTGCCACCCCCACCTCCCGATCTCCATAATGCTGAAACATTTAATAACCCACTGAGAAGAGGCATGGGTTTCAGGTACCCTCTGCCACTTCTCTTGGGAAAGAGCCTCTGGATTTTGGCTCTGAAATAAAAGTATATTAAAACTGGGTAAACAAGTATAATTCTAAAGAAGAAGGGTTTGCTTGGCAGGAAAAGACACATATTGTAATGTGGATTCTAACCTACCATTTCATTACCTTGGGTAACATTTTACAAAACTTCTTTTAGATTCTCAATTGATAAACTCCAAAAAAAAACCCACCATAGATTGACAGTTTAGGCAGATTTAAAGATTAATGCAGCAATAAAATAAAAATTTCAGTCTCTGGTGATATCAGCATATTACGTTGCACTAAACTGGAAGTCACAAGATATGGATACATTGAAGATTATATTTGAGTTTTTCTAATTGTTACCACTTCATTTCGGCAAGGAGTGGTCAAATTACTCAGTTTGACCTAACTGGAAACTCATTTTGAACAACTGCAACAATATGTCCTATTTTACACTTCATCTATAATGAAAATTATGATATTGTATTAAATCTAATTTGATTTAAACTTCATCTAAATTTACAAGAAATCCAAATATTGCAAAATCAGGACAACTTAGTAGAGACTCCTCTTTTGCTTTTGTGTACAATGGATAAAATTGAATACAGTCAGAATATACGAACATTTGGATAATGAAACCAGTTGATATGCGGTACACAAATAGATGTTATATGGATTCAAGTTCTCTTCTATATATAAACAAGATCACTGGCAAAATTATTAACTCACCTTTGTATTTGTAAAAATTTTACCAAATGTTCTACATAGCCTCCAAAAATACCGGGAGAAGTCATGAACACAGGACGTTGAGGTAACATTAATGTTACCAACAGTTTCTATTAGATGTGGTAATCTGCAAAGAAAGGAGAAACTCTTATAATTTAGGATTCACACTGTGACAAGATCCATAATAAGTGATAAATGACCAAAGTAATAATTACTAATAATGACTAGCCCAAGAAAATGTTTCCAGCAACTCAATTTCTTTAGTAAGTAAGCTTAGCCAAACAAATCATAGATGAGTACTCTGAATACAATAAAAGAAATTGTGTAAATAATAAGCCTCTTAAAACCTGAAAATTAAACCAAATGGCTTCAAATTCAAGAATGCTTTCATTGCCATGTTAAATATTTAACATGGGGTATATTTAAAACAGGTTGATAGGTTCTTGATTAGTAGGAACATCAAAGGTTACAGGAAAAAGGCAGCGCATTGAGTTGAGAGGAATAATAAATCAGCCATGATGGAACAGCAGGGCAGACTTGATGGGATGAACGGCCTAGTTCTGCTCCTATATCTTATGGTCTCACACATTTTTAAAAAGCTTTAAAAGACGCATGTGAAAACATTCAACATGTTTGTAATTCAAAAGTATGGTCTGGGGTAATGAGCATTAAAGTCAACAATTAGTAGAATGAAATCAACTTACAATTGATTAACGACCCATAATAGGTTCTCCCAGCCAGTGGTGCCCTCGTGTTCCAGCTGGTTATCATACAATTGCAATAGCACCGATAATTGTTCTCTACTTCCAATAATTGTTGCCAAATCCTGAAGTGGGGAGGCTGGTCGAGGGAACCTGGTCACTAAAGACATTTTTAAAATGAAAATTGAGGTCATAGATGCACACATATACATTATGTCCATGGTTATATTTTCAATAATGGAAGCAATTTTCACTTTTGTTGTCTCCTACAAAATATAACAAAGGAAATTTGGTGTTTCTGGAGCTTACTGAATTTAGCTATGTAATTTAACTCTAACGAGAAAAGTCCTCTCTAGTTTAGTCTCATCACTGATCTAGGGTGTGAAGTGACATTTGGTCACCTTCCGAGCTAACCAAAGTTGATAATTCACCTAGTCAAAGACCATACCTATCAAATAATCTCATTGGGAAATATCATGCCAAATACTTCTCAATCTATGACCAGTCCTTCCAAGCAAGTAAAGTTGCAGAATATCTATTGCTGCTTATTCTTCAACTCCTCCCCCCCCCCCCCCACCAATGAAACAAATGTAATCTAATGGGAAAAGGGTTTGCATGGATGGGTTCAACAGTAGTTCCAGGCTTTTATTTATTATTTTTAATTAGAGATACAGCACAGCAACAAACCCCTCCAGCCCATCAAGTCCTTGCCACTTAATTACACCCATGTGACCAATTAATCCCAAACTGTATGCATGACCTTTCAAAGGTCATAACAGGACAGGAAAGCAAATTAACTTCCAACATCCAGAATGCAATGATTTAATAATGTGAAAATTGCATTTACTTGTTATTTTGTTTACAAAAGATCAGATCAATGTACAATGCAATACCCTCTATCTGTGGTACTTCTCCTTGAAGTTTTGCTTTGCTTGCAAAAGGAGCATTTTTCAGCACCACGGCAAATAATGGTGGAATCAGTGACTGCATGGCTGAAAGATGCAGGTGTAGCTTGTGTTCATCGAGCCCATGCTCTCCATCCTAAATGGGGAATATGCAGAAACACAGGTGTTAGGATTTCAAAAATTATACATTGATTGCAAATTGAAAAGCTAAATACACTTTCAAGACAGCCACCTAACAAAAATAAAATCTTAACCTTAATTCAATATCAAAATTAAAGTCTACAAGAAAGTACTCACAAATACAAAGTTTTTGAACAATTTTGACCATCAACGAATCCCAAAGTAACTATTCAAACATTCACGTATGCCCACTTCACACACCTGGCCAACACTGACTGCCTTATAACCTTATAGGCAATAACGCAAAGACATTGATGTCCATTTCTGCCTATGTTGATATGTGATTAATGATGAAACTATTATAGAATACATGAAAAAGATCACCAGCCATTTTCACCTGTCTGGCTTTAGAAGATACAGAACAAGATTCTTTACTGGTAAAAATCCTTTATTTGTCGTTTAAAAATAAAGGCACTGCTAAAGAAGCAGCAGTTTGATAAGCAGCTTGAGATGAAGTTGTTTGGAATCACTTATTTGACTGATTGTCACCTGTTAATCAGTTATTCACCGATCAGAGGGGAGCTGAGGTAGAAGACCTTTTACCATCTGTCTTCATACAAATGGATAATAGTGCATACATTTATCTGTTACTTCTGATACTATCCTTGTCAAACAAACCTCACCTTGCCAAGTTTAGATTTGGAAACTAGTGCCTGAGAGGGTGATGGAAACAGCAGAAATGAAGTTGGTACAAGAATGATATCCTCAAATGCAGTGTTCCTGAGGATAAGACTCATTAGATACAGGTTGGACTGCCTGATGTGTCAAGTAAACTAACATGGTTGAAGCTCATGACTCCTACAGAAGTTCATAACTTTGTGCAAGACCCAGGGCAGAAACATATTGGATTGGATAACACCAACTGATAACCTGCCAGTCCACTGAGAACTTGAGAGGATGTACCAGTGAGTTAAAAGGCTTCCAGGCCTGCATGTGGCAAGGTGTGGAATGCACTGGGGTTCAGGTGCATTTTAATAATCATTCACAGTCTGAAATCCAGGGACAACGGGTACTCCGATCAGAGTACGCCTGCTCCCTCCCCCCCACCCCCCCAGCAAGTTACATGATAGACGGGAAACTGAAGAGAAAAAAATCTGAAATCAGCAGTTAGGAAAATGTAGGAATCTACTAAGGAAGTGGCAACAGAGCACTGAATAACTATGAAGAAAACTGAGGCAAGGTAATGAAGGTTTATGAAAGAGAAGTCAATTTTGATGAACTTGTTACTTTTTTGCACGATAAAGTCAATACTGTTTCAACGGAAAACCTTCAATAAGTTGCCACTCATTAAACATGAAACGGAAAAGTGGAACTGGGGGTTAATTTGTAAGCATAATTGAAGATTAGTAAAAGGCAGGGACAGAAGCAATAAATAACATTGTAAATTTGGAAGGTCATTACTGGAAGGGTGGCACACTTTTCACATTACAGCCCTGGCCATTTATATTGTACATTCATTATTTATAATGAAGGGATTTAATGCTATAAATTCAAATTTGCTGATGATACAAGTGGTTGGCAGTGTGGGCTGGGAGCGGGATGCAGTAAGGCTTCAAGGGGATGTGCAAGGCCTAAGTGAATAGGTGAGGTGACAGCAGATAGAACAGAATACAGTACTGTGCAAAGGTATTAGACACCTACGTATAGCTAGGGTGCTGAAGACCTTTTCACAGTACTGTATTTGTCAACATGGATCAGAGAGCAAAAATCAGGCAGGAGGAAAGGATGTTGGGAATGGCGAGGATGGAGCACCACGGGAGTGATGTGGGACAGCTGGCAGAAAAAAAAGAGTGCTGGGGTTGGTGGGGGGGGGGGTGCGTTGGTATGGTTGCAGACATGCTCAGCCCTAAGACACCAGGCAAGGTCATTTGATTCCAAACAATTGGTTTATTGATCATTACAGAATGTCTCTCTCTGGTGCTTCCCACTCCCTCTCCTCTCCCTTCCCCCTTTTCCCAACCATGATTTCCCTCTCTCCATTCTCAGTACACAATAGTGACCCATATCAGAATAAAGGTTTATCATCACTGACATACGTCATGAAATTTGTTTTAGTTTGCAGCAGCAGTACAGTGCAAGACAAAATTACTACAGTACTGCGCAAAAATCTCAAGCGCCCTCAGCTAGATATGTGTATGGTAAAATAACAGAAAAGTTGGAGAATTTTTTAATGATAATAGGAGACTGAATGGTCTAGGTTCTGAGAGGGACCTATTGCCTTTTTACACTAATTATTGTAAGTTGACAATGCAAGTACAGCAGTCAAATGGCACATTTACAGTCATTGCATGAGGATTCAAACAGATGACAGCAAGAGGCAGAACAAGCCAAATGTGATCTAATCCATTACACAAAAATTCAGTAGGAAATTCTTACTGGTAATAACACACATGAAAAATATAGCTTGGTAACACAAACACCCAATTTGTTCTGTTGCAAAATTGAAGCCCGTCTAAAAACTTAACTACTGATCTATAAGCAGATCTCCTGGAAGCCACCTATTTTAATTCCACTTTCCATTCTGATATGTTAATCCATGGTTTCCTATACTGTTGCGAAGAGGCCATACTCAGGTTGCAGGAACAACACCTTATATTCTGCCTCCAACCTGATGGCATGAACATCAATTTCTCGAACTTCCAGTAATGGCCTCCCTGCCCCCTTCATGATTCCCCATTCCGTTTTCCCTCTCTCACCTTATCTTCTTACTTGGCCATCACCTCCCACTGGGTGCTCCTCCCCCTCTTTTCTTTCTTCCATGGCCTTCAATCCTCACCTATCAGACTCCCCCTCCTCCTGCCCTCTCTCTTTCACCAATCAACTTCCCAGCTATGTGCTTCATCCCTCCCCCTTCCGTTTTCACCTCTCAACTTCTGTTTCTCTCTCCCCTCCCCCACCTTTTAAATATATTCCTCATATCTTTTTCTCTTCAGTCCTGCTGAAGGGTCTCGTACCCAAAACGTCAATCACTCTTTTTTTTCCTATAGATGCTGCCTGGCCTGAGATCCTCCAGTATTTTGTGTGTTACTGATCTGGCCTGTAAGTCAGGAGGTCTTTTCTCTTGAACAAAATCATTTTTATTTCTACCACAGATATAAAGTACTTAACCAGAAATCAATCTCTGTGGTCTCATTCTTCCTGAAGTTTTTCCACAATGCTTCCCTGCACACATCATTCACTAAGGTGAAGTAGTACCAAACAATTTACTTATCCGGAGGACAGAGCTTAGGATGATGGCACCTAACAGCGACTCCTCTGCTTGCATCTTCGGAAACAGCTCTATTTCTATCTTTAATATCCCTTTTTTCTTTCCTTTTCAGGGTTCTTTTGAAGACCCTGGCCTGGAGTTACATGCTGATATCGGTTCTTTGAGGGAATGAGACCCACTATCAGGGCCTCACAACTGGCCGCTTTTTGATATGTCAAGGATGCCTACAGGGTGCCGGATTTTCGTGGCTCTGGAGGTGGGCAGGTTAGAGGTCAGTGCCGCTGCAGAAAACTGGTGTGTCGTGGGAGTACGCCGAAGTTCAAAAGCAGCGAGCTGGCTGCTGGCTCTATGCCCAGAGACCCGAGATCATTGGGCACAGAGCTCGGAAAAAGAGAAGCAACAGACTTTTAACACCATAAATCGATGAGTTGTTTTGTTATGTCTCCCCTCTTGCTGTGAGATGGGGACACCTTTTTCCTCATATCGGGGGGGGAGAGGGGGAGAGGGGGGGAGGGGGGGAGGGGGGGAGGGGGAGCGCCTGTGGCATGTCGAATTACCGGGTGAACGAGTAGACTTTGAGTTACTGCAAGTCTGTGCTTCACGCTTGAGTGATCGGTGGAGGATGCAGATGCTTTTTTGCTGATGGGGGACGGGGGAGCTTTGGGTTCTAACACTTAACTGTCATTCATTCTTTGGGGCACTCCTCCTCATGGATGTTTGTGAAGAAAGAGAATTTCAGGATGTATATTGTATACATGTGTGGCGCGTGGCCAAGTGGTTAGGGCATTGGACTAGCGATCTGAAGGTCGCGGGTTTCAGCCTCAGCCGGGGCAGCATGTGTGTCCTTGAGAAAGGCACTTAACCACACAATGCTCCAGTCTACCCAGCTGAGAATGGGTACTGGCAAAATGCTGGGGGTTAACCTCGCGATAGACTGGCGGGGGGGGGGGGGGGAATCTCGTACTCTCAGTTGCTTCACACCACGGAAACCGGCATGAGCACCGGCCTGATGGGCCACAAGGCTCGTGACAGACTTTAATCTAAAAAAAATATTGTATACATTTCTCTGACATTGAATGTATTTTGAGTCCATGAGTTGGTATGCAACAAAACTACTGAAAGCCAGCTTGTCAACATTTTAAGCTGTAACTGGACAGAACACAATGCACTATTATATTATGTACACTTGTTTGATTTATTCCGAGCCTTAAAAATAGACAAAATGCCAATAACAGAATAAAAAAATTAATATAGCCATGAAATTATTAGTATGAGTAATCAAAGAGCTTCAGCTAATTGTAAAGGAAAGAAAAATTCACTGAAGGAAATTCCAGAACTTCACATTTTGAAAGAGCTTAGAGTTTGATATTGAGATAAGAGCAAAATTGAACAACTAAATTTGAGGATGACAAAAAAGGACATAATCCAAGGATTATTGAATTGCAGCAGATAACAGGCAGTTCAAGGGTCAAGACCAATGAACATAATTTAAAGGGATGACAATTTTAAAATTGAGGTGTTGCTCAAGCAAGAGAGAATCCAGGTTGGCAGGTATAGGGGTAATGATTGGTAGACAGGACTTTGCACCAATTGAAAAGAAATACATTTGCATTCTTCTAACCTACCCTGAGTATTTTATCAATGTTGCTTAGTAGAGTTGGAATGAGATGCGACTGGAGTTTACCCAATTCTGTAGTCCATGCTGCAAAGGCTGGCAGGAAAACTTGATGTGTAGCATTAATCACCCTCTCGGAGGGATCACTTAAGGCTGACATTTGCAGTTCAAAACCCTGTGGTGGAAAATAAAGCTTTATTAATATATCAAAGGACAAAAGTGGGAATTTCCAAAAAGATATTTCACCTGAATAGAAAGGAAATACTATAACCATTGGTTCTTGGTGTAATACCATACCTGCAAATACTTATCAGGATCATCAATGTATGCCATAATAATACCCAGACTTTTAATGACTGCCTCTCGCACTAGGTCTGCCTTATCTTCTGTCAACATTTGCTGCAGCATTGAAAGCACCAATGAACTGCGAATCTCCTTCTATGAGGAAATAAAACAATATGTTTAGCCTGGTAAAGGATTTGCTTGTTTGGCTTTGAATAGAAAGACATGAATTTTTCTTACAGGCAAATAAGGTGCTAGTGCTCCACAGGCTTCGGCCACCAGTAACCTTCGTTCTGGATACTTGTGATTGATCTGGGGAAAGAATAAATGAATAAAATGTTCTTTACTTTTATGTTAACTTAGTTCAAGTTCATGCCATAACTGCAGGTAAATGGTTGAAAAGGAACACCAAAGAAATCAATTTAGAAGCATTTCTACTGAGAAAATTGCATTTATATGTCACAAACATACCGAGGATAAATACAAACTCAAATACTCAACTTATCAGGTACATTTCAGTAACCTACGGACACAAAAGTGACACTAATATCCATGTTTAAAGCAACAATTTCACTGATAGTGAATTTAAATATTGTCTAAATAATGAAATACCCATCTTGGACTAATCAGTATAGAGGAAGCATGGCAACAAATTTCATAATTTCAACATCAGTGTATAAACTAAATTCACAAAATACACCCACTTGGTTCCTGGCTATCTGTTTTGATACAGAGTTATCAATAAATCCTTGTCCACTTTGCTTCAAGTACAATGGGTTAAAAATACTAATATTTGACTGGTGGTCTAGCAATACAGAAGTCATAAAGAAACCCAAAGGTCAGATGGCAGTGACTGAACTCCAGCTTGACAAGTAGACGCAACCCTAAAAGCAGCAAAACCAGAGAGGTTAAGTGTCTGACAGTCACTGCATCCAGTGAAATGCCTTTTCCACTTTAAAAACTCTCCCGCACAAGTTTCCTGTCATCGTCGGATATGATGAACAACCACCACTAATATTGGTAGTGTTCTAATTAGTTCAGTAATTAATTTAAATAGAAAATTTCTTACCCCGTCAAATGGTAGTGTGTAATTTTTAAACTTTTTTAAAAACTACTTCCATGAACATTCGGCTAATTGGGGCAGCTGCTTAACTGGATTAAAATGTGTCCCAATTAACTGGAATCCACTGTACATCGTTAACTAATAGTAATACAAGCAGCACTGGAAACACTCAAATCTGACTTCACTTGTAGAAAAAGTAATCCTTCAGACGAAGGTCCACTGCCCGAGTTTCTCCTGGCACCTTCCATAGCCTGATCTGCAGCTTTTCCTTTCTTCTTCGCCAGTTTACAGTTTGCCTATGATTTTTTTGATTAACTTTGCTTTAGGTTCAAAATATATTATCAAATTATGCATACTGTATACACCTTGAGATTTGTTTTCTTGCAGGCAGCCACAAGAAAAAAACACAATAGAATCCTTTATAAAACCCCCACACAGCAAAGATCATCAAACACTCAATGTGTGCAACAAGAACAAATTGGGTAAACTATGAAAAAGTAAACAAATAATACACAGAACACTAACCACTGAGTCCATGAAAACTGCAGTTTTCACATTAGTTCAAGAAGAATAAAACTGTCGTGCAATTTTTTTAGAAGCACGCATGCTGCTCAGCCAGAAGGGTCAGGATTATTTATATACATTTTTAAATTAGTATTTTGTAATGCTCCTTTGTTTACTTATCATTGAACTTTTTAAGAATATTTAAAAATACAAAGTTTGAGGCAGCAGCTAATCTTCCAGTTTGCTACTCTTCCTGTCATCCACCATAACAGCTATCGTTGTGAAATTTTCAATTGTAAAGCAATGCTTTACACTCAATGCTACCATATGCTGTACTGTAGCTTTTATATACTTGCTCATTTTGTTTCAATTAGAGTAATATAATGCAGCACAATTTTGAGGTTCAACAGGAGAGCAAACCATTCAACTTTCTTGAAACTGTATGTTCATACATTATAGCATAATTCTCAAAATCTGAATGGATTTTGATAAACAGGTCATCCTTCTGCCTCCACAGTGCAAGTGTCTTTTCCTACCTGGAAGTTAAATAATATGCAAAATATCAAATTATACCAAGCTCAACGGAGAAGAAATTTGCCTTAAACTTGCATTGCTAACTAAATCATTCACTCAATTTAAACAGCTACACAAAGGGTTTCTCCTGGTTCAAAGGTGGGGAATTCCCATGTTTTTCCCTTTGCAATAGTTAAGCAAGCCTATAATCAAGTAACAATGCACACTGATATTCCATCCAGAAGACCATTTTAGACAGCACACATAGAGCTTCTGGTTGTTTTACAAACATGATTTATATCCTTGGGGTGGCAGAGAAGCTTCGTGGTTAGCGCCAATGTTTTACAATGTTCACAGGTTGGTGTTCAATTCCTGCTGCGGCCTATAAAAGTTTAAATGTTGTCCTTGTCCACACGGGTTTCTCCCAGGTGCTCAGGATTCTTCCCACATTCCAAAGACATACGGGTGAGGGTTTGTGAGTTGTGGCGATACTGCGTTGATGCTGGAAATTTGGCAACACTCGCGGGATGTCCCCAGCACAATCCTTGCTGATTTGATTTGACAAAGATGATACATTTCACTATATATTTAGATGTACCTGTGACAAGTGATGAGTGGGTTCTCAGGAAGGTGCACACTGACCACTCTTTATTGTACATACCATACATGGCTCCTACATGGACAGAGTTAGGAGCACCAAGTTTCTGAGAGTGTACATAATGGATCAGCTCATCCATGCCACCTCTTTGGTCAAGAAAGCACAGCAGCATCTCCACTTCATGGAGGGGATTGAGATTGAGGCTCCCTCCCAGACATTTAACCAATTTTTTCAGTAGCACCATCGGGAGTGTCCTGACCAGCTACATCACTGTCTGATACAGGAATTAGACCATAAGACAGAGGAACAGAACCAGGCTATTTGGCCCATTGAGACTGCTTCACCATTTCATCATGGTGGATCCCCTTCCTTCTCAATGACATTCACCTGCCTTCTCCCTGTAACTTTTCATGCCCTGACTGATCAAGAGACTATCAACCTCTGCCTTAGATACATCCAATGACCTGACCTGGCTTGACCTCCACAGATTCACCATCCTCCGGCTAAAGAGACTCCTCCTTATCTCCGTTCTAAATGGACATCCCTTTATTCTGAGGCTGTGCCCCTGGTCCTATGCTCCCTGAACATACAAAACATCCGCTACATATCCACATTATCTCAGCCTTTTGACATCTGATAGGTTTCAATGAGGTCACACCTTATTCTTCTGAATTCCAGTGAGTAGAGGCCCAGAGCTATCAAACGCTCCTCATTTAACAAGCTTTCAATTCCGGAATCATTTCTGTGAACCTCCTCTGAACCCCCTCCAATGTTAGCACATTCTTTCTTAAAAATGGAGTCCCAAAACTGCTCACAATACTCTGTCAGGCTTCATCAATGACTTATACAGCGTCTATGCTTTTATATTCTAGTACTCTTGAAATGAATGCCAACATTGCATTTTTCTTCTCCACCATTGACTTGGACTGCAAATTTACAAACTATGTTTGTACTTTAAGGAGTCCTAACAAGGACTCCAAAGTCCTTTTGCACCTTGAATTTTCGTCCTGTTTAGAAAATACTCTATACTTTATTCCTTCTACCAAAGTAGATGACATTTCCTGACACTGTATTCCATTTGCCCATTCTCCTAATCTTTCTGCAGCCTCCCAGCTTCCTCAATACTACCTGCATCTCCACCTATCTTTGCATCATCTGCAACCTTGGCCACAAAGCCAGTAATTTCATCGTCCAAATCATTGACATACAACATTAGAAAAGTGGTTCCCATAGGGAACTCTACAGAACACCACTAGTCACTGGCAGGCAATCAGAAAAAGCTCCCTTTATTCCCACACTTTGCCTCCTGCTAATCAGCCAATGCACCAGCCAGTATCTTTCCTGTAATATCACAGGCTCTTATCCTGTTAAGCAGCTTCAGGCCTTTTGAAAATCCAAGAGCACAACATCCACCGATGTTTGTGTGTTAGGTCTGGGGCTGCTCTGATGAAGGTCTTACACCTGAAATGCTAACTGTTTTCTTTCCACAGATGCTGTCTGACTTGCTGAGTTACTACATCATTTAGTTTTTCTTTCAGGTTTTGGCACCTCCAGTTTTGTTGACTTGAACTAACCTATTTTAAGTAAATACATAAATAAACGAGGATAAGCCTGTTCTGTATTGCTGACTGTTGCACTTAGCAGTTACTTATCACAACTTTCCACCTGACTTTTTCCAAAGCCCCAAACTGAAAAACCTTCTTAAACATCTGCTAACATTCTATTTGCATAAAAGGGACAATTCTTGAAACTTCTTCAGACAAAGTTTCATTTGTCTTCAAATTTAATTCCTAATAATTGCTGATTTGTTCATTAACTTAACATTTAGTTCTCTGCCATTTTCCACATTTTCTGCGCCTCTGGGAAGGTGGACACAAAAATATGATTACTTCCTCTGCCATTTTCTCATCTTCAATACAATCTTAATGCATTTCCTCATCTCCAGTGTGATTGCAAGTGCTTGCCCAAGGAGCCAACATTGTGAAGGTACCGTATCTGGAATTATGACAGAACATATTTAAAGCAGAATCATGGTTTAGCAGGCAATTAAGTAGATCTTCTGATGTCCTGATGGTCAAAGTCCTGACGAACGGTCTTGGCCTGAAACTTTGACTCTTATTCCTTTCTGTAATGCTGTATGACCTGCTGAGTTCCTCCAGCATTTTGTGTGTTATACTGGATTTCCAGCATCTGCACAATCTCTTGTGTTTAAAAGTTGATCCTCCTTGGGTTCGTAGCCCAGATTGGTAGAAAATACTCTAAATCTAGAAAGTTATGCAGAGGTCTGGTATTCCATCCCCAGGAGGGAGATACTTGGAGCAGTGGTTAATGAGATTGATTCTCTGTACTGCAGATATGTGGTACAAGGAGAAATTAAGCAAACTGGGGTCACAGTCAAGAGATCAAGAAAATGTGTGGTGATCTCATTAAACTTCACAAAATTAATGGGTTTTATAGATTACAATGTAATGGCTGGCATGTCTAGAACCAGGAGTCACTCATAAAATAAGGGACTGGTCAGAGCTGTGTAGTAGCATCTTCATCTAGAAGGCTGTTAATATACCTGTGATAGGCATATAAGCTCAGTTGCTCAGCATGTTCAAGTCAGAAATCAACAGCTTAAGGGAATCAAGGAATATGGGGTTAATGTAACAAAGGGGCTAAAAAGACTACAAATGAGACAACTAAAAATTGTGTTCTTCAGCACAAATTGGGCTTGAATTCTTCTACTTAACCCTGGTCACTTATCTTCTTTCTTGGAAACCTCGCTATCGGTATATTATAGGTTATTACACATATATAGCACATAAAATAAAATTAACACAATATTAACAGACAAGTATTTTGTAGATGTACAAGCTGACAGAGTGCATATAGAACAAATAGTTAAATATACAGCAGTTTAATGCCACTGGCACTGTCATAAATAATGTGTACTAGGTGGTAGCAGGGTGTTCAGAAGTCTCACAGCCTGGGGGAAGAAGCTATTATCCAACCTAACAGTCCTTGTTCTTATATTGTGGTACCTGCTACCTGATGGTGCTCTAATAGAATGTGACCAGAAGACTGGGGATAATCATGTTCATTTCATTTTAAATAGTTCACAAAAAAATTGCTAAATTCATAATCCTAGCTGCTCATATTCAAGCTTAGAAAGAAATAATTTCACATTGCAATTGAGGATTAATACATATAACATGCACATGCAGAAAATGGGGGAACTAATACAATGGGCAAGCGGGAGAAAGAAATAAAGGGTGAAGCTGATGGAGGATGTTGGGGAAGGGTTTATAAATTAAACAAGGGAGAATGATAAGAAAGAACTTGAATAAAAAAATTGCAGAGTAAAACATGTGAGAAAATACAAACAAAGGAGGCTACAAAGGAGCTCTGTATTTACAACGGGAATCCTTTCAACAACAGCACAAATTTGATCGAAGCTAGCTGTCTTTCAACACATGCAAGTTAGACAGATTTGCATACCAAGACATCTTTTGCACTTACTCGCCCTGTTCTTCCCTGCCCTCCAACAAGATAGTTGTTGGAAGTATAGTTGACTCAAAAGAAAAATACTATCGTTTCCACTTGGCGTGAGGTATTGTCTTGA
The DNA here is from genome assembly GCF_030028105.1 of Mobula birostris. NCBI lineage: Eukaryota > Metazoa > Chordata > Chondrichthyes > Myliobatiformes > Myliobatidae > Mobula > Mobula birostris. The sequence continues at coordinate 22,314,571 of NC_092388.1, forward strand.
TTTAAAATGTTACAGACAAGAGAAAATCTGCAAATGCTGGAAATCCAAGCAACACACAAAATGCTGAGTCCCTCCAGCATTTTGTGTGTGTTGCTCAGGTCTTGTCAAAGGGATTCGGCCCAAAACCTTGACTGTACTCTTTTCCATAGATGCTGCCCAGCCTGCTGAGTTCCTCAAGAATTTGTATGTGTTACCAAAATGTTATATGGTTATCCAAAATGGTACTTTTAAGAGCTTCCATACTTAGAAATAGTATAATTCGGGATGCTACAGTTAGGCAAAAATGGATCACAAGCTAAAGGATGCCAACAACTTTAGTCGCATGGGTCTCAATGGGATTGGTCTGAATCAAAGAAATAGTGGCTGGTTGTATGGACCATACAGTCTGTTCTGTCGTTCCACATTATATATAAACATTGGCATCATTATTGTGTTCAAAGACTCCATGAAACAGTGCAAAATTCTCACCAACTCTTAAATCCCTAGCCTGTAAACATGCAGGGGGAGAAGAAGCGTATTGAGAAACTGATCAATGGAGCCGTGTTTAAATGGCAGAAGAAATATACCAGCACACAATCTAGCCATCTGCCTCTGCCTTTTCCTCTGCAAGCACCTCCTGCCCCATCTGTGAAACAGTGTGCAGTTCCTACTGTACTGTTTTTTGAGGGGTTCTAAGGTGACTGATGGGACCTTAATGGAAGTAGGTCATGCTTAGACTGGAGGAACTGTACAATCAGTAGTGTAAACCTGCACTCTCAGGTCCTGCTTTCAGTGGAAACCAACTACAGTTCCATGCAGTGATTAAAAAAGAACGCCTTTAAGGAATTTGGCTTTTAAGTTCTCATAGAAAGACAGACTTTAAAAATTGCTATGTGTTTATTAAGTTGTTCTTAAAACTTCAACCAAATTGAGTCAGAGTCCAAATAAAAGCATTTGGACTGCTTTTATGACTATGGCCTGCCAGGGATCACTTGTGTTACATGGAGTATGTGCGCTCTTTCAGGTATCAGCAAGGAACACATACAGCAGTTTGCCAAATAACCTTTCAAGGGAGAATCGAAGATGGGTCTTTCTCCTCATAGTTCCAAAGAACAGTTGTATCCTCAGTTATACAAGAATCATGGGTGACCTTGCAGGAGGCTGGATGACACCTTGGTTTCAGAAAATTTTAACCCTTTCAAATAGCAGATGCAAGTGACAATGAAAGTTAAATTCTACTTGTCTGTTTACAGCAGTATGCGCAAAGAAACAATCTTATCCTTTTCTTTCTTAGCAGACATTTGTCTAGTATAATTACAGCATCCAGCTGTGAATTGCCAAAGTTTAATTGGTTAAGTAAACTTTCTATTTGAACGTAATAAAGTTGTGATAATCAACAAGACAGTTTTGCAGTAATTATCTATGGCACTGAATAGTTTTAAAACCGATCCCAAACGTGTATCAAATTTATTCAATTGCAATCTGCAACATTCACAAAATATATTTTATGTGGTGTTTGATGTGATGTGGTGTTTTATCAAGTATTTGACACGAATTAGTTGCTAAATGTTAATAGATTTTTAAGTAAAACTTATATGCATCAAGTTTTACTTAGAAAATCAAAACGATTTTGTTATAACTGATAACTAATTCCAAAGTTAAGTTGTTTGATCTGCTCTCACTCCAACCTCCCACCACCCCACTAGGAATAGGGTTCCCCTGGTCCTCACCTACCACCCCACCAGCTTCCGGGTCCAACATATTATTCTCCGTAACTTCCGCCACCTCCAACAGGATCCCACCACTAAGCACATCTTTCCCTCCCCTCCTCTCTCTGCTTTCCGCAGGAATCGCTCCCTATTTGACTCCCTTGTCCATTCGTCCCCCCCATCCCTCCCCACTGATCTCCCTCCTGGCACTTATCCTTGTAAGCAGAACAAGTGCTACGCATGCCCTTACACTTCCTCTCTTACCACCATTCAGGGCCCCAAACAGTCCTTCCAGGTGAGGCGACACTTCACCTGTGAGTCGGCTGGGGTGATGTACTGCGTCCGGTGCTCCCAATGTGGCCTTCTATATATTGGCGAGACCCGACGCAGACTGGGAGACTGCTTTGCTGAACACCTGCGCTCTGTCTGCCAGAGAAAGCAGGATCTCCCAGTGGCCACACATTTTAATTCCGCATCCCATTCCCATTCTGACATGTCTATCCACGGCCTCCTCTACTTTAAAGATGAAGCCACACTCAGGTTGGAGGAACAACACCTTATATTCCGTCTGGGTAGCCTCCAACCTGATGGCATGAACATCGACATCTCTAACTTCCGCTAACGCCCCACCTCCCCCTCGTACCCCATCCGTTATTTATTTTTTATACACACATTCTTTCTCTCACTCTCCTTTTTCTCCCTCTGTCCCTCTGACTATACCCCTTGCCCATCCTCTGGTTCCCCCCCCCCCACCACCGTCTTTCTCCCCGGACCTCCTGTCCCATGATCCTCTCATATCCCTTTTGCCAATCACCTGTCCAGCTCTTGTCTCCATCCCTCCCCCTCCTGTCTTCTCCTATCATTTTGGATCTCCCCCTCCCCCTCCCACTTTCAAATCTCTTACTAACTCTTCCTTCAGATAGTCCTGACGAAAGGTCTCGGCCTGAAACGTCGACTGTACCTCTTCCTAGAGATGCTGCCTGGCTTGCTGCGTTCACCAGCAACTTTTGTGTGTGTTGCTTGTTTGATTAAAATCTTGTTTTACCTGCTCCCAGCACTGTGGTAGTAGTTCAGCCTCAACACGTGTTGGACCAACATGCCGAGCAAATGCAACACAGCCAGTGAGAATCATCTGTCTAAAACCAGAAAAAGGAAAGTAAATTAATAGTGAACCTAATCACTCACGAGAATTTTTCGACATTACATCCCATCAAATTTTCTTTCCATTTGACCTAGTGACTTTTGAATGTTTCCCATTTCATTGACACAACCATTTCATGGTGAATGGTGATTGACTCAACCATTTCATTTCAAAACACATACATTCCTTTTTAGTCAAGTTTTCAATAGAGCCAGGTGCAACACAATGTACGGCTTAAAAGAAAAAACACAAACTAATATCAGATTGTCAATGAATTCAAGACATTAAAAACAATTAAACAATCCAAAACTGATGTTCATCTTAAATCTTAATTTTTAGTATTTACATGCATATTTCAGGTAAACATTATTACTTTTTCCAATCAATTTCTTGACCACGTATCATCCATAAGCCATTTTTTTTTCTTATTTTCAGCATAAGGTTGAATTATTCTGATTAATAACTCTTTGTGAATTTTGTGATCAAGAATGGAAAATGAGACAGTAAAAAGTGGTGGCGTCATTATTTTCGATTCAATTATTACAAGCCCAATTATTTTAAAGTTAATAAAGGAAAGACAAAAAGATGGTATTACCACTTACAAAGTGAAACCAAGCAAGATAGATGACAACAAGGCTTCGCTGGCAGATAGGCTCAATGCTATCTATGCTCGCATTGACAGTCAAAACATGGAGGAAGCTTCATAAACCCTCAAACCCCAATGAGTCTACGATTCCAGTCACTGAGCCAATATGAGAGCATTCTTTAGGAGTGTGAACCCACAGATGGGGTACCTGGCCGAGTACTAAAAACCTGTGCTGATCAACTATCTGGAGTGTTCAGTGATATCTTTAACTTCACACTTCCGCAGTCTGAGATCCCATGCAGGCTTCAATTCTACTAATGACTAAAAAGAATGTGGTAATCTTCCTCAATCTGGCTGAATGGTACCACAATAACAACCTCTTACTCAATGTCAGCAAGACCAAGGAACTGATTATTGACTTCAAGAGGAGGAAACTGGAGGTCCATGAGCCAGTTCTCATTGGGGGATCAGAAGTGGAGAGGGTCAGCAATGTTAAATTCCTCTGTGTTATCATTTCAGAGGATCTGTCCTAGGCCCAACACATTTAAGTGTCATTACAACCTATGGTGGTGCCGCTACTTTCTTAGAAATTCGTGAAGATTCGGCATCTCATCTAAAACTTTGACAAACTTCTGTTTATGTGTGGTGGAGAGTATATTATCTGGTTGCATCATGGCCTGGTGTGGAAATACCAATGCACTTGAATGGAAAATCCGACACAAAAAAGTTGATACAGCATAGTCCGTCATCGGTAAAGCCCTCCCCAGCACTGAGCAGATCTACACATTGCATTGTCACAGGACAGCAACATTGATCATCAAGGACCCCCACCATCCAGGCCATACTCTATTCTCACTGCTGCCATTAGGAAGGTGGTACAGAGGGAATAACTTCACTCAATTTCACTCGCCCCATTACTGAACACATCCCACAACATATAAACTCATTTTCAAGGACACTTCATCTTATGTTTTCGATATCTATTGCTTATTTATTATTATTATTTTGTTTTTCTCTTTTGTATTTGCACAGTTTATCTTTTGCACATTGGTATTTTGTCCGTCCTGTTGGGTGTGGTCTTTCACTGATTCTATTGGGTTTCACGGATTTACTGTGTATGCCCACAAGAAAACAAATCTCAGGGTTGTTTATGGTTACATTTATTATCAAAGTACATATACTTTGAACAAGAATTAAGTAGGGCACCTGTGATCAGCAGTAACTGTGTTCCCGACAAATCATATAACATGATGTGGTCTTCTATTTTTTTTAACAAATACAGGAGTTGTGGGATGGAGAAATGTCTATCAAAGAGGTGTATAGCCCTCCTTCCTTCTGCTAGCCTGCTGGTCACCCTCGGGCAGGTGTACTACCTACTTAGCTCCCCCCCCCCCCACCCACCCATGATCAGGATCACATGAAGCCACAGCAGGTGGTGGATGGTCATATCAGCAGTTGGCGCATATCACAAGTCCTGGTGATGCCACTACTGAAACCAAACCATCTCTGAAGAGCAGCGCTAATGGCTGGGGTCACCTGTCTCCTAAAGACTCTACCCAGAAAGTGGCAATGGCAAACCACTTCTGAAGAGGAATTTGCCAAGAACAGTCATGGTCATGGAAAAACCACGACTGCCCACGTAATACGACACAGCACACAATGACAACGATGACAGCAGGAAAATTGTATCAATGGAGTGCCAGGGTTTTGTCTGGATTGCTGTTCTAAAAGTTGCAATTTAATTTGGGTTAGGAGTATAAGTGAGTTAAAGACACGTTTGCTTAAAAGGTAAAGAATGGGTTATTGAAATATATGGCAATAGTTTGTACCTTTGTTCATCATCTGGACGCTTAATCAAGTTGAAGAGAATATGCAGAAGCTGGTCTCTTTCTTTGGGTTCCGGATGGAGGCAAGCAGTACACAGGATTAGGGGAATTAACTCCTAAATTGGGGAGGGGAAACAAAAAGAAATGATAAATAGTGGGCAATATAGCATATGTGTTGTTTGTTAAAAACTTTACAGAAATATTGCCATTAGTTCAGTCTGCAGGTCCTCTATGTACAGTGTTTGGGTTGTAGAGTTCTTGCAACTTATTAAAATTATTCTGAATATTATCAGTTGCAACAATGAGGTGTCTATGCATAGGAGTGACTGATCTTTCTACGTGCACTACAATTGTTTATATTAATTATTGTTGTTCCTTTCCACAACTTGTGGCACATCGAGCGGCAATCTTGCCATTTCTTTAGCATTTTTGTTTGTTTTTTTAACCACTGCACCACTGGCTGGCATATTATTAGTTGCTCTCTTTTATTCACTTACCCTTACAACGGAGTTTGCTGAAGCATTACTATTATACCTTATTAGATCCCTGCAGCATCCACTTATTTCTCTGTCTTCTGAGTTCCAGTAACACTACAATGGCATCCCATAGTCCACAAAGAGTGCACTTCTGACATTTCCTCCTATTCAATCTATTCACTCATCCCAACTCCAAATTGGTTTTCTAAAAAAGTTACAACTCATAATTTTAGCCATAACAATTCCCTTAGAACAGAAATAAGTCTGAATTTCTTTAGCCAGAGAGTGGTGAATCAGTGAAATTACCACAGACAACTGTGGAAGCTAAGACACTAGGCATATTCAAAGCGGAAGTTGGTAGGTTCTTGATTAGTATGGGCGCCAAAGGTTAGAGAGGAGTCAACCATGATGAAATGTTGGAGAAGATTTGATGGGCTATAAGGCCTTATTCTGCTCCTCTGTCTTATGGTTTATCTAAGGTCATGTATATGAACAGATTATCCATACAATTAAGGCTTTTGTCTCCATCAGTCTTTTTTGAAATGTATTACTTTCATCAGACTTATTGGGCTCCAGGGCCACTTTGCTGTAGTAATGAGAGACTGCTGTTTTGACTGTTGAACAAGATGTTAAAATTCATCAGGCCCAAATAGGTGCAAAGAATGCCACTGTGGTATTCCTCCATAACTTGTAAAATTTCTCCTGGTCGATAGACATTTTCCTCAACCAAGATCAGCATAACAGATTTACAATCCATCTACTTCACATGGTTTATGGGAATCATACTAAGCAAATAGAAGCTACATGCTCTGTGTTGGAGCAGTGTTTCACCATGGGAAGCTTTTCCCAGCACCATTCCATTCTGAGGCAGGCTGCAATAATAACATTTTCACAGGTTGCTTGGTCCCAGGCATAACTATCAGCTTCTGTTTCTTTACTCTAGAGTTCTTTCCAATCTCCAAATATCACTATATATGCCTTGCTTCTCTTTGAAAGTAGTGAGCAGTTCTAGAGAGTGGACTTTTAGACAGACATCTTAAAAGAAATATGCAAAAAAGGACATATTGGAAAGTGCAGAACATCTGAGAGCAATTTGAATCACACATGCTAAGCAACAGAGGAGCATCAACACATTTCTAGAAGCAAAATAGCTTCCAAAATTCGCAAACCACACACTGCCCAATAATATAAGTGTATTTAAATTAAGTTTGGAATAGAATGTTTATTGTAGACTTTATGAATAACATAGGCTTAAACCTATGGTTTTAGTTGCCACAGCTCAAAATCACACATTTCACAGCATGTGAGCATGATCAAGGCTATAAATATGATGGCAAATAATTCAGCATTCTATCTCAGTCTGTATTAAGCAGCTGAACTGTACATCTATCATTAGAATTTCCCTACCTTTCTCCTACATGGGAATGTATGTTGACTGTAACTAAAAAAAACCATCTCCATCGTAAATATCTCCCATTGTTCAAATGCAGATTTGCCTGCCAAACTTTAATTCCCATTTACCCTAGCCAGGTCAGTTCTCAAACCATTGAAATCTTAAAAGCTTAATTTTCTATTCAACATTTGCTTTGTTAATACAAGGGGCTCTCAATGCTTTTAGCTTTGCTGCTATTGTAGTGGCACTGCATTATACTTGCCTAAATCACACAATATTCCCCACTTCCTCCTCTTCTCCCTCCTCCCATGGTGTAGAGGCCAAAAGCAAATTTGTTTTTGTAATCATGGTTTTCAACAAGTAACCCTTTAATGTTTAGATCTTGAGAAAAGAAGAACTTTATATGAGTCTTCAAAGTTTTAACTAATGGCCACTATTAAAATCAATACAATTAGCTCCCTCATTCATACTTCCAAAAAAAATAGGAATGATTAAGGGCTGCATATCATGACCACATTTAACTGAAGCAAAACTAATTTGTATAAAATATACTTCTATTGACCTTTTAATTCAACTGCTTCTGAAGTGTGTTGCTGCTAAGTCAGCACAATAAAATGACTTGGCAGTTACTCAACCAGTTGTCAAATTTGATAACCCCAATACATCTTGACGCAAAACTATGGGTGATTTCTTGCAAAGGCACTGTTCGTTAAGCATAGCTGCTGCTTCAAACATTTAATAATAGTAACTTATTTAGAGAGCACTTTTCATACAAACTACGTACTTAACAAATCTAACAGTCTTCCAAGTTTGCAGAAGCCTTGCTTACGTTCGGCTTCATCCCCAGTCTGGACAAAACAGAGGCCTTATTTCAGCCTGCTCTTGCATCCGCTGTTGTGCCAGCTTTCATCATCATCGAAGGCACAACACTGAGGGCAGGAAAGGAATTTAAGTACCCCACAGTGTCATCTCCAGTGATGATTCCATAAGACCATAACACATAAAAGCAGAATTAGGCCATTCAGCCCATCGAGTCTGCTCCAACATTCCATCATCTCATGGCTGATCCCAGACCCCACTCAATCTCGTACACCTGCCCTATCACCATATTCCTTGGATAAAGAAATCAACACCACGACCTGCAAGGCTAGTCAGAGCCTAGGCTGCCTGTGATCACATGTACTAAGCCAGCACAATATCCGGGTGTCCACTCAGATCAACCTGTACAAGAATGTTGTCCTCACTAGCTTACCAAATGGTCATGAAATGTGAACCGTGTACAAAAGGCAATTCAAACTGGAGTGCTTCCACATGTGCATTTACTGGCATGACTGTATCACAAACCTGGAACTCCTCAACAGGGCAAAGACTACAGTATTGAAGTCATGATCCTGAAAGCACAACTTCTTTGAACTGGACAAGTTATACATATGGAGGATTCCAGACTCCCAGCAGCTGCTCTATGGTCAGTTATCACAGAGAAGCAGAAACCGTGGTAGACCTCGTAAGAGAAAGAAAGATTGTGAAAGCTAGCGCTGCTTTTAGTGGGCCTGTTCCCTGGTATCTGGAACATAGAGCACGAGACAGAACTGGTTGGTGCACCTTGATTAAACTTTCTCACAGCAACTTGGAAGATAGGCACCATATGGACCTGGAGACTGCCCAACAGGAAAGGAAAGCAGAAGCAAAAGCTATGCCCACGTAATCAGGACAACTCCCTTGTGCTCACAGTGAATGTCGATACTGTTCAAGAATTAGCCTCTAGAGTCACCTCCAAACACATATCAGATGAGCTGCATAAACACAATCGTTGTCGTCAAAATCAAAGGATAGTCAACAGTCACTCTCCCAAGATGTTCTCTCACCATTTCCCAAAAGACACTCAAAACAAGATTTTTAAACTGATAGTTCTGTTCTTGAAGATGACACTTAAAGGAAGAGGTGTATTATTTGTTTTGGGAGGCAACAAGAACTAGCACACTTTTGTTTTATAAAGGTACCACCAATTACAAATTTGATAGCATGGAAACAAATGATGCTTATTCTTTATATCTGAATCAACAACTTGACCCAGAAAATGATTTGACTTATTTCTATTGCAAGATAAAAAATGTGTATAACCTCGTAGCAATCTGCTATTCACTTAAAACTTGAAAAATTTCTAAGTGGTTAAACTGTAAATTGCAATCTAATTAAAAGGCAATCAATTTATCCTGAGACTTCTCATAGCCGAGGATCCTATTTTTTCTTGATGTTGGTAGTGTATTGCTTCCTGAGAAGCAAATGTTGTTGTAAATCTTACATTTGGATATGCATCGAATTTGTAAATGCACAAAGCTGGGTATACTATGAAAGTTTGAACTTGTCTGTCTTTGCAGCTTTGATAATTTTGGTGTGTGGCCCAGAAGCAATTTTATCAATTTCTCTCCAAAAAATTATACAGCGTCTTCAAAAGATATGCAAATCTAAAATCAAGTCATCTATGTAATATTTTAGAGTGTGATATTGGTCCACAAAAGATTATTTTACATGTGGTCTTTTAAATCAGAATTAGGTTTATTATCACTGAGGGTCATGTTAGAATTTGTTGTTGTTTTGCAGCAGTGCAGCGCAAGACATATAAATTACTACAAGTTACGAAAAATAATTAGTGCAAAAGAAACAAACATTCTCTTTTCTGACCCATGCAAGACCTGCTTGGGAGCCACCGACCAGTCAAGAGCACGCAAATCATTTTAAGCAGCATTCCCTCAAAACCGTTTGCATATTGAAGGACCTCAGCAGAAGTGTCTCTGTCTTGCTCAGCAAACTGCCTAGTGCTTGGCAGGCCTTCCATAGAGACTATTTGCTTCACACCTATATATAAAAAAATGTTAAGGCTTGGCACTGCAGGTTTTCAGCTTGTTGTAGACACAGGTGAGGATGAGGATTTCTGTGTTTGAATTCAGCCAAGAGTCTGACTAGTTTTAGAACTTCAAACTTTATACAGGGAACCATCACTGGAGATGATACTGCCTCGATACTTGAGGTGATCCACATTTTTCCACTTTGAACAGACGTGTGGTGCAGAGCAATGAAATTAACAAAAAACAGAATCAAGACGTCCAATTTACCGATATTGACCATGTTTTGAAACAGTTTGATGCTCAAGCCGTAAACCTCAATTACCCAGGCAATAATGCAGGCACAATTCCAATATGCCTGCAGCTCAATAATGTAATCATGCCCAAACAAGCTCCATTTAAGTCAATGATAGGAATTATGAAGCCTGGTTCTTTTCAAGAGGAAGAAAAAAACATCCTCACCAATCAACCAGTTATTTCAAATACATTAACAATTCTCATCCTGGAGCCCCTTTTGACCATCTGTTCAGCTTATTGGTCTTTTTTCATTCTTGGCAGGACAAAGTCTCTTTTACTCAGTAATTTAGTTGGATATACATCATCACCTCACCCGATCCCTACACACCCCTTAGCCATCCTTTTCACATTCAAAATTAGGTTTTTAAATCCCATATTATTTAGTGCTTTTCACTTCTGATCCCCACTCCTACCTCTTCTTTTTAAGCTAATTATTCCAAATCACCAGATTTCCAGATGAAGCTGAAAGTAAGTACTGGTAGAGCTGATACTGTGCAAGAAACTATTCAATGGTGGAATAGTGGACAGGGATTTTGTATAAAGCTTTATTAGGCTTAGCCAAATAAGTATTTTATTATATTTAGGATTTGACTGGTATTAGGATTTCATTATTTTATTTACCATTCAAGTCAAACTAATGATCTAATCAGCTCCCAAGCTAAACAAATGGAAGTTACTTATTTAAATTCTGGGAATCCTGAAATTGATTTCATGGCTCTGTGAATAGTTGATAAGGTTAAGCCAGGATGCACATATTTACTGCAATTCAAGGTGGTGCAATGGCACACTAGTAGAGTTACTACCTCCAGTGATCCCAGTTCAGTCCTGACACTTTCAGTGTAAGCTTTACACATTCTCCATAACTATCTGTTTTTTATTTCTTCTACGGTTGGTGGTCAATGTTTTAGATGTATAAATGTAAAAAAGGAGAAATTGCTCCCATTTATTTTCCACCAGTTGGATTTTGTGGTGTTAGAAGTGTGCAAAACTTGGCCAAAACCATTAGTACTGGTGCCATCTGGTGGTAAACATCATAGCCACATGAATACAGAAAATAATTCTGAGCAGTAACTTTAAAAAAAAGTCAATTGAAAGAGTGTTGGTGTATTAATAGAAATAACATCCAATAGATGGGAAAGTCCGTCAGGCTGGCACCACTGAAGTCCTAAGTATGCAGGCTTATCAGAGCTTCACTCTATCACCTTTCAAATCAAAGAAAAATTCAAATTCTCTTGTACTTTACAGAGCACTGTGAACGTGTTCCTAACCCCAACCCACCAATGACCTTATAGACACGTCGAAAGTTATGAGGAGCAGAGATAAGGTGGATGGTAACAATCTTTTCCGCAGGGGAGTCCAAAACCACTGGGTATAGATTTAGGGTGAGAAAGGAAAATTTACAAAATGTACAAAAGTCTTGGGCACATATACAGTGCCTTAAAAAATATTCAGCCCCTAGCCCATTATTCACATGAATGAGTATTACAGCCAGAGATTTTGATCAATGTAACTGAGGAATTGTTATTTGTGAATGATATGCTCTTTTTTTCCCCCCACAGTAGACCCCAAAATACAGGGAAAATTGTAAAGTATTAGAAATTAAAAATTCAAAAACTGAACTTTCAGCAGATCAAAAATATTCATCTCCCTTTGCTCAGCACGTAGTTGAACCACTTCTTGCAACTACTACAGCCAGTAGTCTTTTTGGATAAGTCTCTATCAGCTTTGCAAGATTTGCCTATTTCTACTTGTACAATTGCTCAAGCTGTGCCAGGTTAGTTGAGGAGCAGTGGTGGTACAGCAATCTTGAGGTCTTGCCAGAGATGTTCGATCGGGTTAAGGTCAGGACTCTGGCTGGGTCACTCAAGTACATCAATTTTCTTTATTCAAAGCTACCCCCTGTTTGCTCTGGCAGTGTCCTTTGGGTCGTTGTCCTGCTGAAAGACAAACTTCTATTCCAGTTTAAGCTTTCTGGCAGAAGCTAGCAGGTTTTTATCCAGGATCTCTCTGTATTTAGCAACATTCATCTTCCTATCAACCTTGACCAGATTTCCAGTCTCTGCTGCTGAAAAGTAACCCCACAGCATGATACTACTTCTACCGTACCTTACAGTAGGGATGGTGTTACCTGGTTGATGCACAGTATTAAATTTATGCCACAAGTACCACTAAAAAAAAATCTTTGTCCTTAAAGACTTTGTAAAGCATCACTTAGAAAATATTGCAAAATGTGGAAGGTCTTGTGGTTGGATGAGAATGAAGTGGAATTTTTGACCTCAACACTAAGCAGTACGTGTGGTGTAAATCTAATACTGTGCATAGGCTAGGTAACACCATCCATACTGTAGAACATAGTGGAGGTAGCATCATGCTGTGGAGATGCTTTTCAGCAGTAGGGACTAGAAATCCGGTCAGGATTGATAGGAAGATGAATACTGAGAGATCCTGGATAAAAACTTGCTAGCCTCTGCCATTAAGCTGGGGAAAAAGTTCATCTTTCAGAACAACCCAAAGCACACTGCCAGAACGACTATGGAGTGGCTTCAAATGAAGAAAATTGATGTCCTTGAGTGGCCCAAAGTCCTAATCATAACCTGATCGAACATCTCTGGCAAGCCCTCAGAATTGCCGTCCACCGTTGCTGCCAAATGATTTAGCACAGGTTGAGTAATTTTGCAAATTGGAATGACCAGATCTTGAGATCTTGCCAGAGATCTTTTATGAGATTTATCCTAAAAGACTACTGGCTGAAATAGCTGGGAGAAGTGGTTCAAGTGAGTACTGAGCAAAGGGGAATGAAAACTTTTGAGCTGGTGACATATCAGTTTTTGAATTTTTAGTTTTTCACGTTTTACAGTTTTCCCTGTTTTTGGGCTCTACTGTGGGGGAAAAAAAAGCATGCGATTCACAAATAAGATTTCTCAGTTAAATTGATCACAAAACCCCGGTGGTAATGCTCATTTATGTGAACAAAGGGTTGGGGCTGAATACTTTTTCAAGACACTGTATATAGCCAGGTTGCCCAAGATTTTTGCACAGTACTGTAAAAGCAACCTGAGGGACAACTTCATATGGAGCAAGCTGCCAGACAAAGTGGTTGAGGTAGGTACAATAATATCATTTAAGCAACACTTGGATACGTACATTGAGGAGCAGGCTTACAGGGATATTGGCTGAGCAAAGGCATTTGCGATTCGTTGGGTGGGCACTGTGGTCAGCACTAGATTGGTTGGGCCAAAGGGTCTTAAACTTGTGTGGTATTGCTCTATAACTCTAGCTCTTGACGTTATAGACAGATTTTTGAAAAAAGAATTAGGGCTCTCTTACAACTGCATTCATATTTATTAAATTATTTTCCTGACTATTGAAGTAACTTGCTATCTCCAATTGTGGCTCATGCATGTCTCCCTCTATAAGGTGAACAAAAGAAAACCCGCAATGGGAGTCAGTGATCTGCACTGAATAATTCCATGAAGTGTCTCTCTGTGTGCACGTGCCCATGCAGCAAATGATGAGCGCTGCTTCTGATGATCATGTATTGTGCTAGTTAAGTCATGTTAATCTAGATAAACTAAGGTCCCTATTGAGAATCAAAGTCATCATTATGTACCATTCGCACACTATCCAGTGATATTACACTAAGCAATTAAAAAAAAAGAGGCTGCAAAACAAAAATTGAAATAGCTTCATAAACTTAGAGAGAATTAGTTTTAACCTTATGTCAGAATGTATTGGTAAAGTTACAGCTAAAAATTCCTACAATTTGCACTGGGATCTTCATTATTGTGCACTGATGAGTTCCGTTATTGGCTACAGTCAGTCTCTAACTGCTGTCCAGTTGTCCACTGCACACAAAGCTAATACAGCTTCAGTTTATGGTTACTGATCAGTTGACAGTGGTTGTGCTTCATTAATGTTTTTTGCTTCTATTCAAAGAACGGGCAACAGGATGAAATCCTTATCTTTGGAACCAGAAGATGCAGAAAATCACAATACTGTGTGAGCATTTCAGCAAGAGTGGATACTACATTCATAGTTTTTAAAACCTTTTACTGCAAACATGTCAATTTAACTTTGAGTAACTTGCATTTATTTGGTTATTACTAACTACAGGCAAAACCAGTGTCATTGATCATACTGTGCAGCCTCAGTCCTATAAAGACAAACACATTTAAGACCAGCATTTCAATTAATGCATGATATCTCAGCATGCTCACCCTTTCAGTTCCTCTTTGCCAAGTCTTACCATTTGGTGAATTTCATCTTCATATTCCTCCCCACAAAGCAAATCACCTCATTTGTCCAAATTAAACCAACTGATTGTTGGCAGCAACTGAAGGCAGCATCTGTGGAGGGAGAAACAGAGTTAAAGTTTCAGGCCAATATGAAACCTTAACTGTTTCTTCACAGATGCTGCCCGTCTTGCTGAGTAGTTTCAGAATTTTTTTTTATTTTCATTTCGCATTTCTAGCATCTGTTTTCTTTTGCTCTTTGACTTCAAATACTGGATTATCATTAGGAATTCACATGCTCTGTTGACAGTCCTTATTTTGGTTAAACTACACTTCTTAATTTAGAGTAGTCTGTAATTCAATTTGTGGTCTATGACAAGACAGATCATTTACCTGCATTAAAAGCAGTCAGCACTACTATAGAACCTTATCATATCTGTTACTTTTTGCCTTACAACCAACTTCCAGCCGAGCTTTACATTTTCTTTCTCATAAATGTTACTAACAAACTTCTTGTGGAGGAAACAAACATGTTGAAAATGTACATATGCTTCTGCATACATTTACATTTCTTTTATTAAATCATTTGATTTCTCCAAGAAAGCCATTCCACAGACAAATATTTGGGCATTTGGCCTCCATTTGATTCATTTTCCTCTTTTCATGACATTTAACACCATTAAGTTCTGCACAACTATTTCTAGATCCAAGGTAACTTGAAGACTGCTGCGAGAGCCTCTGCAACTATAATTCTTAATACCATTAGAAATCTGGAATGCACATCAACTGTGTCCATTGTCTTTTCAGGTTATTTTGAACCTTTTATGTACTACCAGTGCCTTGGCTTTAGTTATCACATTCAAGTGCTCCAACTTCTCTCAAATTCTTTTTATCTCATTATGAAATGTGCCTCTGTAGAGCACTTTACCCTTTATTGTTTTTGCTTATTTTTTCCTCTTGCTTTAATTTGGTTTTCTCATGATCACATGATGGAACACAGGTAGGAGATGGAACATTAGTAGGCCATTAGGCCTCCTCTTGCCTGCCCTGCCAATTGTGATGATCATGGCTAATCTATGCTGGCCCAAGTACTTTTTTGTGCCATTTACTCACATTCTTCAAATTCTTGACCTTTCAGATACTAATCTATCTCCTCCTTAAATGTACCTAATGATCTACATCCACTAGCACTAGGGCAGAGAATTCCTGAGATTTACTATCCTCTGAAAAAAGAAATTTCTGTACACTTCAGTTTTAAATGTTTGACCTCTTATTTTGTAACTTTCCTGGATTATTGATGATACACCAACCCAGTTAATGTTTTTGCTTCGTCACTTGGCATTAACAAGTACCAACACACTAAAGCTCCAAGGAAAATCATGAGGCAAAAAAGCCACTTACAAAAAAAAAAAGTGTTCAATCCAGAGCAGGGGTTCCCAGCCATTTTTATGCCATGGACCAACACCATCAAGCAAGGATTCTGTGGACTCCAGGTTGGGAACCACTCATCAAGAGAGCTATTTAGTATTACCTCTAAAGACATTTCTGTAATATGTTATACACTAAGCTATGCTTCTTTTGAAGAGCTTTAGACCAGGTTATATTTAAAAATCATAACTGAAAGGAACAAAAGCTTGTTTAGAAATACACGTTTGTACACAAGGATAGGAACAATGAAGCACTGTCCAGATGCAATGATCTGACACTTCTATATTTGTGCTGAGCATGCAGCTTGTCAGCCTGCACAGGTGAACTAAGTCACAATCTTCAACAGGTAAAAAGAATAGCACGGCTTCTATTTTTAAACCCTTAAAATTTTCTTGCCATATCTATCTAAACAAGTAGAGTAACTTGTTGAATAATAGTTGTAACTCTATAGATAGAAGTTAATTGTTAAAGTGGAAGCAGACAATGATGGATAAAACAAAGGTGTACAATTGCAATTTGAGGTTGAACAGGGCGCTCAAGTTATTTAGGCTAATTAAGGGTTGTAATGATATGGATGCAATGCTGGGAAAACAAGAAGGATAAAGGTGACTGAAATAAATCAAAGGGAATCATTTCTTGCTCTTACAACATTATTAACCAAGACCATTTCTGATTCATTCCAGATACTGGCTAAATACATCCTTCCCAACTATTTAATATCCGTTGTAGATAACTATATTTTTGTGCACATTTAATATTGTCTGATTAATTTTTATCACACAAAATGATTTAACTGGTAAATGCATTTTATTCTATAAGTTAGATTTGTTTTTTTTTAAGTAAAGCAATCTATTAAAAGGCTAAAGACAGTGAAATGAATTTATGCTTTCAATTGCAAACATCACAATATTAATAAAATTAAATAGGTTAGCCTGCTTTAAGAGTTATAGCAACACAAAACAGCAGCAACATCAGATGAAATCTTTTTAATACCTTGTGGTCTTATCCACTCACCTGGCACAGATGCACCACTCTCTAGGATCAGAGATGCAAGTATAAACATAAGAATATTGCAGAAAATGACTAAATGTATTGTTTCAACAAAAAATAAGATGTACTCTAAAATTTGAAATATTTAAACTGAAAAAGAAAATTATAGTGTACCAAAATTTTCCAGAAATATGATAAAGTGCATCTTACTTCTCGTTTTGCCAGAAGTACATTTGGTACTATGTGTGGAAGACAGCGTCCCAACATTAGCATCACACACTGTTCACTATCTGCTATTCGTGAAACCTAGATACAGAAAACACATTTTACTATCACCACAGTCCTAATACCAAGTTCCTGAAAATAAAAATAAACAATGGCCACTATCATAAACAAAGACATTTTAAATTACATTTTCAGTTCCACTCATCCACTTCTCAATTTCCAATTAACACTATTTGTGACATTAAGCTCCCAATTAAAGCTCTATGAACTATGTACTCATCGATTAAATGCATATAAAAATCAGTTTCTTTAACATGCTTCAAGTACCTTCTTTTTCACAATTAGAAATTGTTAGAACCTTCATTTACTTTTAGTGTACATAATACAATCCAATAGTAGAGCTTGTTGGCTACACTCAGTGGTATCATAGCTAAGACATAAACCAACTTCTCCCACTGAATGAGGTCTTGCAGCAGTCCAAAGGAGAAGTTATTCTGATTCAGTTTACAACTGAGACAAGTTCCCCTGTCTAGATAGAGCAAATGTGGAAATCACCATTGGCTGTGTGCACATTCACAAGAATGATTGCTTCTTCAGCTCTTTTAGTTTGGGAAACGATCAACGTTAAGTACTAGATACAAGAGTTGTAACGTGAAGATATTTCTTCAGTATATTGAGAAAATGATCTTGGAATTCTAAATCGACTGCATTGATCTGCAAATTTATAACTGGATTATGAAAGTTAAAAAGCTATGACAAATTTTCAAAATTAACATTAATTGAAAATTCCCCTTAATGTCAAGATTAATGTTCAGTGAAAACTCGGCATAGGGTGCAATTTACATATAGATTACTGATCAGCTCGAAAATTAACATGCATGTAAATTAGCATCTGTAGGAAGAGGTGCAGTCGACGTTTCAGGCCGAGACCCTTCGTCAGGACTAACTGAAGGAAGAGCGAGTAATGGATTTGAAAGTTGGAGGGGGAGAGGGAGATCCAAAATGATAGGAGAAGACAGGAGGGGGAGGGATGGAGCCAAGAGCTGGACAGGTGATAGGCAAAAGGGGATACGAGAGGATCATGGGACAGGAGGTCCGGGAAGAAAGACAAGGGGGGGGGGGGGGCCCAGAGGATGGGCAAAAGGTATATTCTCTTCCTAGAGATGCTGCCTGCTGCGTTCACCAGCAACTTTGATGTGTGTTGCTTGAATTTCCAGCATCTGCAGAATTCCTGTTGTCTGCATGTAAATTAGATCTGCATAGTAGCAGAGATTCTGCATCTACTATACTTTCGCTCAATCAACTACATGGGTAGACCATGCAATGGAAATGGGGGGGAAAAAATGATTATTTTGCATGGAAGCTTAACTTTGCACAATCCTCCTTGCAATCAATGAAAATCAAATTTCCTGCATGCAAGGACAAAATGTCAAATAAAACAGACTGTGATCAGAGTTGAAGGGCATCAATTGCATTCATTCTGTCATGGTCTTGTCCAGACCCAGCAAGTCATTGGCTCAGATTCTGTGCAGATCAGCTGGTCATGGTACTTACTGACATCTTTAGCCTCTTCCTATTCCAATCCACAATTCTAACATGCTTTAAAAAGACCACTGAGCAAAGTAGCAGCAGATGAATAGTGTAGGGAAGTGTATGGTCATGCACTTTAGTTGAAGGAATGAAGGCATAGATTACCTTCTGAATGCGGAGCAAATGTAGAAATTGGAGGTGCCAAGGGACTTCGGAATCCAAGTGCAAGATTCCCTCAAGGTTAACTTGCAGGTTGAGTCAATATTAAAGGAGGGAAATGCAATGTTAGCATTCATTTCAAGAGGACTTTTAAGACATTGGCAAGAGAACAGTAGGCCTGTTGTGAGTAGTTTCAGGGAGGACAAGTCATTGGGTATATTTAGAGTGGAGGTTGATAAGTTATCATTAGTAAAGGTGTCAAAGGTTACAGGAAGAAGGCAGGAGAACAGGGTTGAGAGGTAAAACAAATCAGTCAAGATCGAATGGTGAAGACTCAATGGGCCAACTGGCCTAATTCTGTTTCTATGCCTTGTGGTAATTCTGCTCACTGGATGGGTCATCTCTACTGTTTCAGTGTTATCTTACCTTACCTGCTTCTGGACTTGTGACTATTTACGGGACTGCCTTTAGACTGAATGGAAATCGTAAATCAAGTTGTCATTTGTTTCCTGTTCACTATCTCTTAGTATTTTAACTTATTACTTATTGCAGCTTAAGTTTATTTAATGTTTACGAATTATTTAAATCAGCCTAATTAATGTTTCTGAATAAGACACTGAACAATGTTATAAAGCACTTTGAGGCTTGACAACAGTAGTGTTGCACCATAGCCACTAATGAGAGGAGGAGAAGGTGACAGTCTTCAAGCTAAATCCAGCTTGAGTTAGCCCCAAAATGTGATACAGCAGATTCCCTTAGTAACTGTCAAGGAGAGTTACCAACAAAAGATGCTTAAAATTAGAAAATCGGCTGAAAAAAAGGAAGACAACATATTGCACATAATGCACGCACAGCTGGAGAGAGATACAGCACAGAAATTGGCCCTTGGTTTATAAATTCAATGCCAATTTATGATAATCTTATTTACATTGTCCTGACAATGTCAACTCCCCCTCCCAAAATTTTATCCCTCACTTACACATCGTAACAATTCACACTGGACAATTAAACTATCAATCCACATCTTTGGAATCTGTCAAGTAACTCAAGCAGCTGGAGGCAACCCACGCTGTCACAGGAAAAAGATGCAAACTTCCCAAACTGTACGTAAAGTCAGGATTGAATACAGGTGTTGCGAGACAGTGACTCTCCTCACTGTGCTATTGTTATTTCAAATTGATAATCCACAATGAAGCAATGCTTTCTTTTTCGCATCTACAAACTTTTATAGGCCGTGTAGTTTTAGATTCAAAGTAATATCTACATTTTAAAATACTGATCAGATGATTCACTTAGGAGCCATCTTGTATCTTATCTTCAGAGAGCCAAGATGAGCAAATAGGAAAGTCAGCGGAAGAAAATTGGTGAAACGAACAAGTAGCCATATGGATAACCCTGACCCCACTTTCCCATTCACTCAATAGTTATAGAAGGCAACTTGTGGGATTTTTACATCATTTGAATAACTTCTGCTAGTTCGGAGCCTGAAGCAGAGATGAAACTACATGCAATGTGGAAGAAAAAAAAACAAACATTAAAAGTATGCATGCACAATTTTAGGGCATTAGGTTACATTCACATGTTGACTGACTGCATCATAGAAAAATCTAAAACAGAAGGAAATTCAGTTTAGGTTTATACTAAGTGTGCCAATTTTATTCAGGAGGTTACCTCTGCACCTAAACGACTGTCAGTGGCCATCCGACAAAAAGATAGCAGTGCTTGATGAAATGCAGGTGATAATGCCCTATAAAGAGATCAGAAACATTTTGAAATTAAATAGTATTACAGTTTTCTGTTCAACTTAAACATTTTATGTAGACAAATATGCTGTCTATATTTTGTACACCTCTCAACTCTGAAGCACAACTGAAGAACAACCAAAACCTTAGAGGTAGAGATGGCAATGTGATGGAAGGAGAATCCAGTTGTCATGAAAAAACTACTTAGCAAAAAAATGAAATGTTCTTTACGCTTGTTTATATTATGACAGTACAATCCCTTTCCAAAATTATTTTTTGTTTGCTTACCCTGCTCAAAGGCTTTACCGCATGTTAGACAATTTATTAACATATGCCTTTCTGGTCACCAAAGGATTAAAATAACCATTGAAATGAGGAAAAATGGACATTGTTGTCAATTTGAACCAATGTCGGGAGCTTGCAATATACAAGTACAGTCGGCCTTCACTAATCCGACTACCTGTAATCCGGTTCCTTCGATAATCTGGCACAGATTTCAAATTTTCCACGCAACTGTAATTTCAAATTTCTCGGGCCACCGTACCAATCTGCTGCACATTGTTTTGGTTGCGCTAGATCTGTTCATGTGTTGGCGCGCTCTTGTAAGCACAGACAGGCGATTCCTGCTTGTTTTCCTGTATTTAATATCATTGGCTCTTTTTTTTTTTAACCCCAATTATGGGTCCAGTGAGTAAAGGAAATGCACCTTGTGCTATGAAGCGAAAGTACCACACATTATTCATTAAAGATAAGGTTGAACTCTTGAAAAAACTGGACAGTGGTGCATTGGTGAAAAGCTTGTGACCATATAAAGAAACCAGAATGAAAAACTGCTGCATTTTAAATGTCTCACTTTAGAAGCGGAAGTGCTCAACTTTTCTGTATAAGTTAATTCCTGTACATTTACCTGTACCCTTTATTTTATCTGTGCCTGTACAGTATATTACCTTATTAAAATTACACTTGCTACTCATTCAATATTTCTGTTTCATTATTATCTAACTTGTACTGATTTATATGATATCTTAAAGGTATGATGAGGCAGTTAGCTATTGCTTAGTGTGATCCTTCTGTAATTTGGCATTTTCACTAATCCGGTACTCCTCAGGTCCCAATGCTGCCGGATTAGTGAAGGTCGATATGTATGGCTAATTGTCTGTGAAGTTCCCTAGGCACATTAAGAAATCATAAGGAGGATAATGGCATCTTAATCAAAGGAGTAAACCTCCAGTACTGACTGAGCATGATGAAGTAGATTAACAGAAGACAAGGTACAATACCCCACTACAACATTCTCTTAACAACACTGGTGAACTGGAAAGAAAGCTTGTTTTACTCCAATCCGAAGATCTTAAAGACCTTATGAGAAGGAGGCAACAAATGAGTGACTATGTGATGATAGTAACACAGGAAAGAAAGAATCTTCAATGGCATCTAAGAGCTCAACAGAACAGGATCTGGTCATTACAGAATCTAATAATTAGAAGTTTAGTTTAAGACAATGAAATATCCTAGTGATTTGACCCATGGGGAGTTAAGTCAAATGCAGGCAATTCCATATTCCCCTATACTTAATAGGATCAGTACCAATAACTGGGATGCCACACAGTAAGTGAAGTGGAAATTTAATTCCTTACCAAACCCTGGAATAGCACAAGAACCTGGGACTACTGAAAGTCATAGAAGTGATCAAAATCTGGCACTAAAAAAAAAAACACAACAAAGGGAAGCCACAAATCTGTCTGAGACTGATCACTCAGTGCCTTGATTTGGAATTTCAAGGAAACCACATACTGTGGTTTATTTGCCAATGGTTGATCTTTAAAACAAATGTGAATTCACATAACAACTTAGGTTTTGTACACCACTGAATTTGCAAGCTGTGGGTCTCCATACAAGATGCTCATCATCTGCTACTGTAATTGCTTAATGTGCATTTGCAGCATCATTTGATTGTTTGAAATCCAAGCCTACAAATTATTCTGCACAAGAATAATATATTTAAAGGCAATAGTTTTGCTGACCACATTAAAATGTTCACTGAACCTGAGAATTCAAAGTAAACCACATTAACATAAGGTTATTTCTACCAGCCAACTACAAGTTGCAAAAATCGAGGTACATTTTCAAAAATCATTGCACTCAACACACAATTAAAGGGAGGATGATATATTCTTCTTCCTTGGGGCCTCAATGACTTTTTTTAAAATTGGAAAAGCATGTTAGCACTATTTATACCTCTAAATACTGCTAAATATCCTTAAAAAAAGTTTATTTATTTTATATAAAACTTCAGACCAAAATAATTCAGTCCATAAACGTTTCTTTCTGATAATGATGAAAGCTCATTTGGGCCTCATGAAATTTACTGATTTTCACTTTCAATTATATTACAAATGGAAGCAAAACAAAATCCCACTTCTCTTCCTCAAATCAACTTGGCTCTGTACTTCACTCACTATGAAAGATAATCTAATTACAATCCAACAGGCCAAGTGGCTAATGCATGGCTAAAAAACAAAATTTCACTTTTCCTATCACCACCCTTCTATTGGTACACCTCTCGAAAAAGCCCAGTGCCATACTGAAGTATTAGAAACATAGAAAATAGGTGGAGTAGGCCATTCGGCCCTTCGAGCCTGCCATTCAGTATGATCATGGCTGATCATCCAACTCAGAACCCTGTACCTGCCTTCCCTCCATACCCCCTCATCCCTTTAGCCACAAGGGCCATATCTAACTCCCTCTTAAATATAGCCAATGAACTGGCCTCAACGGTTTCCTGTGGCAGAGAATTCCACAGATTCACCACTCTCTGTGTGAAGAAGTTTTTCCTAATCTCGGTCCTAAAAGGCTTCCCCTTTATCCTCAAACTGTGACCCCTCGTTCTGGATTTCCCCAACATTGGGAACAATCTTCCTGCATCTAGCCTGTCCAATCCCTTTAGGATTTTATATGTTTCAATAAGATCCCCCCTCAATCTTCCAAATTCCAATGAGTACAAGCCCAGTTCATCCAGTCTTTCTTCATATGAAAGTCCTGCCATCCCAGGAATCAATCCTTCTTTGTACTCCCTCTATGGCAAGGATGTCTTTCCTCAGATTAGGGGACCAAAACTGCACACAATATTCCAGGTGTGGTCTCACCAAGGCCTTGTACAACTGCAGTAGTACCTCCCTGCTCCTGTACTCGAATCCTCTCGCTATAAATGCCAGCATACCATTTGCGTTTTTCACCGCCTGCTACATCTGCATGCCCACTTTCAATGACTGGTGTATAATGACACCCAGGTCTCATTGCACCTCCCCTTTTCCTAATCGGCCACCATTCAGATAATAATCTGTTTTCCTGTTTTTGCCACCAAAGTGGATAACCTCACATTTATCCACATTAAATTGCATCTGCCATGAATGTGCCCACTCATCTAACCTATCCAAGTCACCCTGCATCCTCTTAGCATCCTCCCCACAGCTAACACTGCCACCCAGCTTCGTGTCATCCGCAAAGTTGGAGATGCTGCATTTAATTCCCTGATCTAAGTCATTAATATATATTGTAAACAACTGGGGTCCCAGCACTGAGCCTTGCGGTACCCCACTAGTCAGTGCCTGTCATTCTGAAAAGGTCCCGTTTATTCACACTCTTTGCTTCCTGTCTGCCAACCAATTCTCTATCCACAACAATACCTTACTCTCAATACCGTGTGCTTTAAGTTTGCACACTAAATCTCCTGCGTGGGACCTTGTCAAAAGCCTTTTGAAAATCCAAATATACCACATCCACTGGTTCTCCCCTATCCACTCTACTAGTCACAATACAAATTTAAGACCGATGATCTCTTATTGATTCAATCTATAAAATCCTGCATATTTTATAGAAATTGTTTGGAAAAGAGTCAGAATAAAACTCAAAAGTAGACTTCAAATACAAACAATACATGCAAAATTTTGTGATGACATTCAGAAAGAACAGATTTATAGTTCAGCTTCAAATTAAACTTGATTAAGCACTTTATAAGAAGCCTTATCTAATAATAGGTGGTAAACCAATAAATATGTGGTAATTTGCCATAGAAAACGAATCAACATAAAACCTATTTTTATAAAAAAGTCATGCTCATATGACACGAGCAGAATTAGGCCATTGGGCCCATTGAATCTGCTCCACCATTTCATCATGGCTGATCCAATTTTCCTCTAAGCCCCATCTCCTGCCTCCCCTCTGCATCCCTTCATGCGCTGACCAATCAAGAATCTATCAACCTCTGCTTTAAATATACGTGAAGACTTGGCCTACACAGCTGCCTGTTGCAAAAACACTTCCACAGATTCATCATTCTCTGGCTAAAGAAATTCATCCTCATCTCCATTCTAAAAGGATGTCCCCCTGTTCTGAGGCTGTGTCCTCTGGTTTTAGACTCTCCCATCATAGGAATCACATCCTCTCTATTAAGAACTTTCACCATTCAATGGGTTTTAATGAGGTCACCCCTCATTCTTCTGAATTATAGTCATACTTTATTAATTCTGGGGGAAATTGGTTTTCGTTACAGTTGCTCCATAAATAATAAATAGTAATAGAACCATAAATAGTTAAATAATTCTGGTGCATATAGGCCCAGAGCCATCACCCTGCTCTTCAGATGACAGGCCATTCAATCCTGGAATAATTTTCACAAACCTCCTTTGAACCCTCTCCAGTTTCCAGCACATCCTTTCTAAGAGGCCCAAAATTGCTCACCATACCTCAAGTGAGGCCCCACCAATGCTTTGTAAAGCCTCAACATTACATCCTTGCATTTATATTTTAGTCCTCTTGAAATAAATGCTAATATTTGCCTTCCTCACCACAGATTCAACCTGCAAATTACCCATTAGGGAATCCTGCCCAAGGACTCCCAAGTCCCTTTGCACATCAGTTTTTTTTTTGTATTTTCTCTTCATTTGGAAAATAGTTAACCCTTTCATTTGTTCCTATCGAAGTGCATGACCATACACTTCCCAACATTGTATTCCATCTGCTATTTCTCTGCCCATTCTCCTGATCTGTCCAAGTCCTTCTGTAGCCTCTCTACTTCCTCAAAACTGCCTGCCCCTCTACCTATCTTCATATCATTTACAAACTTTGCAACAAGCCATTCACATCATCCAAATTATTGACATACAACCTAAAAAGAAGTGGTCACACCACAGACCCCTGTCAACCAGAAAAAGCTCCCTTTATTCCCACTCTTTGCCTCCTGCCAATCAGCCACCACTTCATTCATGCTAGAATAAAAGCAAGTGGTCGTATGAAAATCCACTTTGACTTGGGAATAATAATTGATCTCTGCTACCTCCTATTACTTTCTAATTACTCAACATATACAACAGTGACTAACCTGTTTGGCTTATTGAACTGTATAGGTTCATGTGAATGGACTGTAGTTAATTCAGTTTCTTTTTTGTCATGTGGGGTTAGTGTTGTCATCGTACTTGGAGCAACAGAGTGAACTTTAGAATCTTTGTTAGTGTTCATTGGGCAAGAAGTGTTCATGTCCTCCTTCTCCGGATTGCAGAGATCGTTTTCAAAGCTTCGTACATCCAGATACTCCCCACTATCTGTTGGTTTAACCTGAGGCACTTGTTCTAATGTACTGGGTGGAACTGTTGTCCTTTCAGGTGCAGCTGCTATAGCAGTCAAATTCTGTTGCTTGAGCACTTCTATTTCACTGTTACAAGTAAAAGAAATTCAGTTAAATTCACAATACTTTATCTCCCTTTCGATTTCAAATTACTTCTAATGTTAGCCACCATTATAAAAATGGACATATAATAGCGTGAGGATTAAATGCTCCTCGCTCATGGCAGAAACATACGCTGAACCTCAACAGATATTTGAATTCAACTGGTGATAAAAATGAAAAATTTAGACCGAGACAAATTGAAACAGCAACTGCTAAAAGACTCAAATGGGTTTTATTTGTTTTGAAGCAAATTTTATCCCATTAAATCTGATATGTTGATTAATAGATTACCAGTTTAAGATACTGAGAAGAATTCAACAATTCAACAGAGGGCAGATTTTCACTGTTGATTTTTTTTTGCAATATTATCACTGTAAACAACTGGGGTAGACTGACAATAAATTGAGCAATGTAAATGTTACACTTTTTAAAAAGAATTACATACCTCTGAAGTTGTCTGATTTGTGATGCAAGGAAGAGTTTCTCATTATTTAATATACTGAGTTGATCTTGGAGTTCTTGCATTATTTTTGCCTGCTAGAGGTAAGTTTACAGAACATACATGCAGAATTAATTGATTTACACTTTGGAAAGAACCTATAGTAAAATATCTGCTTTAAGGAACTACTGTCATGCTGAGCATAGAAATAGGACATCACCATCACCCATGAGGACACAGTGGGAGTTGCAGGAATCCTTTCAAGGACATCTCAGCTAAAGAAAAAGCTTCATATTGGGTTTGAACGATCCATAATACAATATATTTTTTCGTAATTATGTATATTGTGAAAAAGGACATCTGTCACATTAATAGTCCCTTGTACTTTACTAAGATTGCTTCAAATAGCACTTGCCAAGTCAAATTTCGATCACTAATTGAGCCTATAACAGTTTTGGTCTGTATAAATTCTGCTACCTCTTGAGGAAAAAAATGGAAATGCAAAACATTATTAGCTATAATTGCACTAAAAAGAAAATATGAAATAATCATTTTTAAAATAAGTCTACAAGTAAGTTTCTATTTTTTATTATGCTTACAAACCCCAAAAGGTAAATGGTAATTATACAAGGCTAGTGAAAGATTCATGTATTTGAATCTGTGTTGCTAAAAAGTACTAATTAACTCAATCTCAACAGCTATTTTCATATTAGACTGTTATCACACTTTTACTTATCTCGTACCTCTTGTGGCTGCGGTTGCTGTAAAGCAGTTAATTCTTTGTCATCAGGGATTGGTCCCAAGTCCTTTGGCACCACTCCAACTGCTACATCTCTCATTTCTTTTGATGCATTTGCATGGCTTCCGTACTCCCTATACATTTGCAGCAAGTCTGGAGGCTTTGGAATGTTCAATCCAACATCATCCCACAATTCAAAGTCCTGAAGGGTTGAAATAAGTTTATCCACTACTAGTTAAAAACAAAATAAAATATCAAGTACAATTCAGAATACACATAAAAGCTTTGCAACAAAGTAGGGAATATGCTGGTATATGATCTCTTGGTTCTTTAATAGCTGGGGGGGGGGGTGAAATCAGAACCAGGTTTATTATCACCGACATGTTGTGCAATTTCTTGTTTTGCAACAGCTGTGTAATGCAATATCCAAAATATAACTATAAGTTACAATAAGAAAAAAAGTAAGTAGTACAAAAAAAAAGAGCAAAGAAAATGAGGCAGTGTTGATGGTTCATTCAAAAATCTGATTTTGGAGAGGAAGAAGCTGTTCCTAAAGCATTGAGTGTGCATCTTCAGGCTCCTGTACCTCTTCTCTAACGTTAGGAGATACAGAGCCATTTTATCTTAATTTTAAAATAAAAACCTCAGAATGAACAATCAGATTAGATTCACTGTAGTGGTTTGTTCCAGGCACCAACTAAATCACATGAGACAACATTAGCAGATCAAGAAATACTTGCTCATTAGTATCCTATTAAAAGGTGAACCCTAGGGTGCCTTTGATTAGAGATGATTAACACATACAGAAACTTTAGGATTTCATGTAATGGGATTCTCTAATGTTTCCTAACAGAAAATTAGCAGTCCATGTCTAGATAGAGTAAATCAATTTTACGTGGATATGGAGAAAAATAATACATGTCTATCAAGCATCAGAACAAAAGCTTAAGTACTTCCACAAATATGTTGACATTCAGATTTTGTCCATTTGGCATCTTGGACAGGCCATTACATTTTAATTCATGCCTATTGTTAAAAGCCAATGAATTTTCCAAGAATGTGATAGGTTTCTTGAACTATCAGATCCTGCGCAATTGTAACTTTTAAGTCTGCACATGCTATCTCATAAATGGAACATACAAGGAAATTTAATTGAATGAGAAAAATGGGTTATTCTGCTGAGGTCAGATTTTAAGTACAGCTCACTCAATAAAGCAGTTTATTTTATTTTGTGTTGGCATCATTCAGGTTTCACCAGCACTGTTAACATTTATAATATTCATTTTAAAATAATCTTTTTGAGAACCATCTCCTGAGTAATGGAGCAACAATGTTGCCTTAAGAAATTAATATGTTTAATTCTAAAGATTTCAAGTCTAAAGAGTCATGGTTCAAGCCTATGCTTTAAAAATTAACAACCCAAGAGCAAAATTGTATACAGTATATTCTAGTTCAGAATTGCAATGCAAGAATTGGAAATGACAGTGATTTCTGTACTTTCCAAAAAAAAAATGCTTTGTTTGTTCTTGTGGGATCCACTCTAAAAATTGTGGGTGGAAACTTCTTGGAGTCTTTCCTTCCCACTTTTTGGTCCAAAATCTACCACATTCAATTGTGAAATAAAATGCAATAGAAATGTATAGCTTTGACTTGATTGTCGGTTGTCTCATTATTGCTGTACTGCATCAGCTGTTACTTATGTAGATACGCTGTGTAGTACCTTCACTAAACTGGGAAATCTACCGGTCCTCTGATGCTACTTTTGGTCACACACCGTGTACACAACCCAATTATTCTTCCTGTGACTGCTCGGGTTTCTTTCCACATTTTGAAGATGCACCGGATGTTATGTTAACCGGCCACAATAATTAGCTCATGGGTGGGTAGTTTAAGAATTGGGGATTGGGAGGGAAGGTCTCAGAGGAATAATAGATGGCATGGAAATCAGTGGGGGGGGGGTGGAATTGCTTTGATAACTCAGAGGGCTCAATGGCCTGCTTCTGTGGCATCATGAAATACCAGCAAATGTTTGGTTTCTTATTACATATTTCTGGAAATATGTGGCCAACAGGGTACGAGTTACAAAGGAATTCAATTTTTCGAATGATTGTCTCTGAGAGATCTGGTTTAAACCATTACAGTTTGCGTGGTAGCAGTGCTACACATGAAATCAATGGATGGACTCAGATGGTCTATTTGAAGAAGATAGTAAATTCCAGGTATTTCTTCCAGATCCTCATGGAGAACCATGACAAGAAAACTAATTAGATCAATTATGTTATTGCCTCAATGTGGCTCTCCCACCAGAAGCCTTGTTTAGTAGTTTCTGAAGGTACTCCTGCTTGTGTTGGCTATTGCAGTTTCTCATCAACCTTTCCCACACACAGCCACATTGGTATGTCAGTTGAGAAGACAATTTTAAACACAAGGAAGCAGTCATGTCCATATTTTACCATGGGGCCAAAAACATGGACTTTTGTGGTTCCCTTAATTGGCCCAGTCCCCACTCCCCACAGGGCACTGTTTAATTTGCACTCTATGTCAATTAGTCTTTTTTTTGGTGTGGTTTGAAACAGCTTAATACCCTTCACATCTGTCACTTTAAGTGCCAAAGATACCACTAGTTATCATGTCACCTCCTATTTATTTTTTTATATTAAGTCCAAGCAAAATAGTTCTTTCAACTGTTTCCTGAATGCCCCATCTCTGCTCAAGTTATTCTCCCAATTAGTTAGTACATGTGACCCCTGGTTAATGTTGAAGTTACCAAAGGAACTTCTATTTGTTCTGATGAAACACAATTATATCTACAATCCCTTCATATGTAGGTCCTCCCCAGATTATAAATATCTAACATATTGACATCCATTGCAGACAAGCATTTGGGAGACTGGTGGGATAGGTGGGGATGGATTTGC
Source organism: Mobula birostris (assembly GCF_030028105.1). Classification (NCBI taxonomy): domain Eukaryota; kingdom Metazoa; phylum Chordata; class Chondrichthyes; order Myliobatiformes; family Myliobatidae; genus Mobula; species Mobula birostris. The sequence goes on from NC_092388.1 coordinate 22,344,948, forward strand.
CAGCAGCTGCAGGGATTTTCTATCAGGTCAAAATAAGGCACTCCTGCCTGACTTCTCTTCTTACCATCCAATGCCCTTCCCTCAAGCCATACTCATGTTGGACTGGGTTCAGAAGAGCTGAGAAGTGGGCCGACTCAGTCATTCACTCAATGAGTCAGTGAGGAAGCTGGCAGACACTCCTCCCATGCCTGCTTGCTCTCATGTCACAGTTGTTTCTGCGAATATTTCTCAGGAACAAAATCCTGTTATAACCAGGATACTGCCAGTACAAAAACTAGTTCTTCATTACAGATTGTAAGTTCAAACTCAATTCAAATTCCAAGAATGCCACAAAGTGAGAAGGTACAGGATGTGAGGGTGCCGGTCAGTCTCACTGAGTGAGGGAGGGAATCTGCTCAGCCCCTGATTACTGCAGCTTAGGGATGGGGACAAAAAAAAGACAGCAGGAAAGTCCATTGTCCATCCAGCAGAAGACGCCTGCAGCCATCAGCAGAATCCATTCCCTTTCATCCTGGTCTCCCAAATGCTAATTTGTATGCACGTGTCCATAAGTCATGTGTTCTTCACATTACTCATGCAATAAATAATCTCTCTGCTATCCCAGCCTTCAATGTGTCAACTGTGCATAGCTGTCTCCTTTGGACAATTGGATTCCTGCAGCTGTACCCACATAAAACATGGAAATCACAGTTTGACATTTCTTCCAGTCACATTTTTATGTTGAAAAATTCTAAGAGCACAATTTTAATGGCAACTACATATTCATTACTGGTAAAATATCTTCCTAACAGCAGAGGGCCTAACACCTTGAATTATGTGTCTCCATTCCTTAAACCAACATCTAGAGGAATTCTCTTGATCTTATTTCGCTCTAAATAAGGCTTTTCAAATAAAAATCTAAGACTCAAATCAAAATCAAATTCACTCCTAACTTTAAAATGAAACCTGGAATATACATAATGGGTGAAATTGTTTTCTGCTTCCTGGGCTCACCTTCAATTCCCTCAATACAAAGTCATTGTGGATTGACTCTTTTTTACATGAAGCAGCTTTAAATTCACTTGTTATTCTCTCAACTGTGCCATTAAGAAACACAACTTAGGAGCTACAATGTCACGTAATTGTACTTTACATCACAAAAAAAATCCTAAGAAAGATAAAATTTAGTCACTCCACATTTTTGGTAACAAATATTCTAAACATTACCTGGTCATCATTTTCATCCGAAAAGGTTATCGAGGTGAGTTTGTAATTAATCTTCAGTAAATATTCATTCACTAGGAAATTTAATGCTCTTTTCTCAAGAGGTTTAACAGCCTCCTATAAAAAGAACCAAATTCTTTGTTTGCAAGGTAAAACAGACAAAATAACAATAAATATTCATTGAACTTAAAGTACTCTGTCAAAGGTGTCATGTGTCGAGGCCCAAAGAAACTTTTTCTCCTGTGATCATTAAAATGCAGCACTTGCCGACAGTTATTGAAGATGACAAAATAACAAGTTACAGCAAAGCTATCAAAAAAAATTCAGAATTCAAAAGTAAATTTATTATCAACATACAAGTCACCATATACAACCCTAAGATTCATTTTCTTGTGGGTATGCACAGTAAATACAAAGAAACACAATAGAATCAATGAAAGGCCACACGTAACAAGATGGACGAATGTACGCAAAAACAATAAATATTAAGAATGTGAGATGCAGAGTTCTTGGAAGTGAATCCACAGCTTGTGGGGGCAGTTTAGTGACGGAGTGAGTGAAGTTATCACCTCTGATCCAAGAGCCTGATGGTTGACAGGTAATAACTGTTCCCGAACCTAGTGGTGTGGCTCCTGAGGATACTGGACCTCATTCCTGATGTCAGCAGAGAGAAGAGAGCATGGCCTGAATGATGAGGGTCCGCGATGATGGATGCTGCTTTCCTGTGACAGCACTCTGCATAGATGTGCTCAATGGTGGGGAAGGCTTTACCATGATGGACTAGGCTGTATCCACTACTTTAGGTAGGCCTTTCCATTCAAGGACATTGGTATTTCCATACCGGGCCATGACATAACCAGCCAGTTTACTCTCAAACACATATCTATAGAAGTTTGTCAAAGTTTTTAGATGACATGCTGAATCTATGCAAACTTCTAAGGAAGTAGAGGAACTGTTGTGTTTTCTTTGTAATGTCACTTATGTCCTGGACCCAGTACAGCTCCTCTGAAATGATAATACCAAGGAATTTAAAGTTGCTGACCCTCTCCATCTCTGATCCTCCGATGAGGACTGGCTCATGGACTTCTAGTTTCTTCCTCCTGAAGTCACTCTTGCCGACACCAAGTCATTGGTTGCTGTGGCATCACTCAGCCAGATGTTTAATCTCCCTCCTATACACTGATTTGTCACCTCACTGAAATTATCATCTCCCTGAAGATTTTGACTTCACATTACTGTTGAGCAAGGCAAAGTACAAAACATTTTTCATGACAGATGCATTCTATTTTAGCACAGAATATCACAATTTTAGTTCTTTTAATCATATCACACATTTTGGTGAAAATATATTTTTGCATCTATTATACATCATCTGTATCTACATCAATAGCACACGATTAAGCTATTCGACACACAAGACACACTTCCAGGTCAAAAGCACAAGAAATTATGTTGGTCCCTCAGTGAAGTATTGAGCAACTGTTCTATTCCTGGAGTGTTCAGATAAGACATTAAACAGATGCCCTGACTGCTTTTTTGCATGGACACAAATAAAAACCATGGCACTATCATCAAAAAACAGGGGTGTGTTTGTGTGTGTGTCTTCCAATATTTATCTGTCTGCTAAACAATGATTATTTAGTCATAACTGCAATGCTGCTCCAGAGGATTTGCTGTGAACAAAATGGATGCTGCGTTGCCTACATTACAATGACTGCTTGAAAGATCAAAGCTGTCCTTTGACATATTGCAAAATGGACACAAAATACTATTTTACATGCAAGATAATGCTTGGCAAGATAATCAATCCAGGCTGCAGCATGGTAGGAAGTGCTGCAGACATGACTGCTGCCACCATGTTAATAACATATAACCACTGAAACTATGATGTATTTGGCTCTTTGAAAGAGTTATCCAATTAGCCGCAATCTCTGTTGCTTTCTCCCTAACAAAAAAATTCCTTCTCATGTACTTATACAATTGATCTTTGAACGTTGCTGTTAAATCTGCTTTCATCATCCTCCAATTCCAAGACATTTATTGTATTTGTATGCTGAATATGCTAAACTCATACCCTATATTTGGGTACCCTCCTGCCATTGCCTTTTTCATTTCAATAAACCTTTCAATTCTGAACACAATATCCTCTGAACCTTTTCTGTTCAAAGGAGCCCCATCACCTCTCTATAGGTTCTCCAAAGAACTGACACTTCTCTTAAGTGGTCTAATTTCCATCTCCGTTATACCAATTCAAAGGATACTCATTAATGTGAAAGTCAGTATCAAAATATACTGAAAGATCAACAAAGGAGATAGGTCAGATAGAAGATCTAATTACAATTTCAAGTTAATAAGTCAATAAGTCTACATCACTGTGATTTAAACAAAAAGATGTTACTGATATAGATGGAAAGAAGACCATCTTTGCAAGGTAGTAAGCATTTATCAAAAACAGACAATGGGATAGACAAAGCACATTCAAAACTTGCTTCTACAGACTAATTTGTGGAGAATATGAAGTATTTAAATTTCTTATTTTGCCAAAACACTTGCAACTAGAAAAAAAAAATCCCTGTAAAGTCCAATTAATGAAGCAAAGAATTTGCTCCAAATAACTATCTCCTCACTCCATGGGGGAGGGATGATGAATGCTAGACATATTTTGCTTTATGTGATTTGTTCTGATCAAACCTTACCTGAATTTCAGGGCTGGATTTATAATGTTTCCGTTCCTGTAAAGGAACATCACTTTCTGTGAAAGCTGAAAAAGCAAAAATAGATTTACATGTCTCAAATATTCCAGGTCTGTTTATGCATTAACAAAGCAGAAAATGAAGAAAGTATAATGTACACCACCTGCAGCTTGTGTCAGGTTGGCACGAAGGGACTGAATGGTCTCCTTGGCTTTCCGCAGTTCAAATTCCAGGACTGGATAGGGATTGTATTAAACACACAGAGGAATCCAACCAAGAAAAAGGGAAAATAAAAACAAGGATGGGTGTGAAAATAAAAGAAAAAACAGTTTGAAAACAGAATGCATGCAACTTATGGAATTTGTGAATACATGCAAAGTTTACTAGTCTGGTGAAATTTTTTCCACACTTTTGCATATGTAATAGAATCTCAGTATAGGCAGCTGAAAATATACCGAATGGCTCAAATGATGAAGTTTACTGCATCTCTAGAACTATTGCTTATGCCTCTTTCAAAAACATATTTCCTGCCTAAAATTTGATAAGATAGATAAAGTTGTTGAGGATATAAAATCATCACTGGCAATTGTACTGAAGAGTCCATGTGCAAATGTATATGTACTGTGAAATAAATAATACATCACATTTAAACTAAAAGGATATTCAGCATGAAAGCATTTAATAAACCTCTTTCTTTGCCATACGTGGGGCTCTGTTTATGTCTATTATCAAAAACTGGTGATGAAATTTATTAGTTGAGTTTGATGACAATGGACCTGTTCTCTCTTGCACTGAACAAGTTATATTTATAGATGGATCAGATCCAATGAAATGGCCTGAATTTTGTATTAACTGGAGAGCATGCAATGCTTGCCACTGGCCTAAACAACAATTCTACACTGTGCAGATTTCCCATAGAAACTTTTCAAATAAAATTGGCTCTAATCTTGGCCACAATGTCATGTGCTGTGGCACATCAAGTGGAGGAACAAGAAGTAACTGCACACTAGACACTGCCAATTAAACCTGATAAGCAGTTAACCATGTTTCCTTGCCTAGCCACCTCTCAAAGCAAAGGACTGTTTCTGTATGTTTTGCTTAAAATACAGAGACATTCAAAAACATTTGAAAGTTGTTAACAAAACTCATACAAATGCACAGAGGAGAATTGAACCCTTTCAACTCACCTTGCCCATGTCTACCTTGATGCCTATCTATACTAATCCCATCATGCCACATCCTTCTACCGCTTTCCTACCCAAATTCCTATTAAAGAGAATTTCTGTTGTAATTGCATCTGCCTCCACTATCACCTCTGCCATTTGTTCCAGATGCTCATTATCTTCTGTGTGAATTACTTATCCCTCCAAACTACTTGAAATTTTTCTTCTCACCTTAATCCAGTGACATCATAGTAGAATCCACTGCGCTGGAAACAAGCGATTCTGATTATCCATTCTAACTCTGCCCCTCAATTTCTTTTTAAAGTTTTATAAAGTTACCTATCAGCTTTCTATGTTCCAGTGAAAAATGTCTCTCCGATTTTCCTTATATCTACATTCAAACCGATTGAAAACTTTTGTGAATCGCTTCCGAGTCCTCTGTTGCTAACACATTCTTCCTACAGAGTGGTAACCAAAACTGTAAGTGTAGTCTAACCAATGAATCATAGAAATGCAACACAGGATCCCAGCCCTTACAGTCAATGCCTCAGTCTAAGAAGGCAAGTAGAGTAAGTGCTTTTTTTCCACTACATTTATTCAACTGTTGCTATTTTCAGGCAGCTATGGACTTATATCCCATGTTACACCTGGACAACAATGCTTTTTAGGTGCCTGCTATTCTTCTATAAGTTATCAGACAACCTCCCTCCACCAAACATTCAAATAAGCAATTAAAAAAATCTAATAATAAACACTTACCTTAATCCCTTCTAGCTGCTCTCCTCCAGCAAACAGCTAGCAAGCAGCAAAGTACCAGGTTCAAACACATGCAGAAATACAAAACATACTGGAACCTTATGAGGAAGTGTCACAGTTGCACATGGAACTGCAGCATTTCCCTGCAAAATCCTGTTTATTGTGTTTGATATAATTTGCTGCATTGCGATTTGGAAATTTCAGCTTTCTCCACAATTCCAAAAACGAAAACCTTCAAAAACTTGTAGAAATTATTTCAGATTGCTGTATGCTAATCTACCCAACAACTGGATAGATTTGACACACTAGTGGAAAGAGTAACTTAAGATGTTGATGATACCAAAAGATCAAGCAGGTGTACTTAAACGATGTCTTTTAAGCATGTATTTGAATTTGTTTTCATTATCTGGGACAACTATGTATGATTTTAGGTTACAGTTACATGGGCTTGCTTCACTTTTGGAACAAAAAGGAAAGAGATTTCAGTTTTCAATCTTTGTCCCCACTGATTTCCTTTAACCTTTCCTCTTTTACTGTTAGCTTCAGAACCAATTGATGTTAACTACATACTAATCTACACTATCTAGATTGCTTTGACTTGTTCTCTTTTGCACACTATAAGTATTAAGTAACCATTATCTCCCATCCCACAAAACAGAACATTTTCTGAAAAATGTTCATACAAATACAGCAAGTGTCTGATAATAACCTTTCCCTCAATGCTGGCAATGCCGGTTGGTTGTGTAATGGTATCTGCAATGGCCCGGGTCTGAACCTAGCAGGCTCTTTGCACACTTTCCATCTACGTTGGCAATGCCAGCCGGTTGTGTAGTGGTATCTGCAATGGACTTCAAGGCGAGTGGCCCAGATCTGAATCTAGCAGGTTCCTTGCATACTTTCCATCTATGCTGGGTTGATCGCTGAGCTAGCAACTCAGCTTTGTTTAAAAAAAAAGACAAAAATGCAAAAGAAATGGCAAGATTGCCAACCAATGCGTCACAAAGCGCAGTAAAGAACAACAGCAATGTTGGCAAACAATAGAATTGATCACTGACTTCAGAAGGGAGGATAATGCACATGGTCCTGATAACATTAGTGCTGCTGAGGTCAAGAGGATTCAGAGCTCAAGTTCCTAGATGTGAAATCCATACCACACCTGTCATGGCCCTACCACATAGATACCACAGACAAGAAAATTCATCAACACCTCTGCTTCCTCAGGAGGCTAAAGTAATTTTGCATATTGCATTTGACTCTCACCAATATTTGAACAATGCACCATAGAAATCATCCTATCCAGATGCATCACGGCTTGATATGGCATTTGCTTTGCATGTGACCACAGGACACTGTGGAGCTGTGAACGCAACTTAGCATTTCACAGAAACCAGCCTCGTCTACACTTCTTACTGGCCAAGTAAAGCAGCCAGCATAATCAAAGATTAATTCACTCCTGGCGTACTCTATTCTGCTCCCCTTCCATCAGGTAGAAAAAAAACAAGCTTGAAAGCATACACTACCAGGCTCAAGAAGAGCTTCTATCCACTGTTATAAGACTATTGAACAATTCCTTTGTATGAAAAAAATGGATTCTTGAGCTCACAATAACTTTGCACCTTATTGTCTATCTGCATTGCATTTCTGTGATAGTCTATTCTGCACTCATTATTTTGCCTTGCACTACTTCAACATAATAAATTGATCTGCATTAACTGTATGCAAAACAAAATTTTCACTGTACCCTGGGTCAAGTGACAGTAAAAAAAATGTTTACCAACTTTTTGCTGAAAGTTTCCTTATGGATGAAGCAACGTCACTTAAGATGATAAGTTATAACTATTATACACTGTGGATTCCTGATAACTGAGCCAACGGTTAAATGGGCTACCACTTATTTGGGACAATGCTTAAAGAACAAAAACTAAATCATGAAATAGCTGGGATTGCCTTCATTTACTTAGGACACTATGCCACTTAATTGGGCCAGGAGACCATTGCCTACTGTTTCTAACTAACGTCAATCACATCATTTGTGTGGATGTTAGACACCACACCGTGCTTAAAGTGAACAGTTTTGAAATAGCATCAGTTATGTGTATTTGTGATCAAAAAGCAGTGAATTTTGTCACTGATAGTTAGTGAGAAATAAGCAATTAGACAGGTCGTACTTAATAGAGCATTATGAATCATGTTGCATGAACAAAGAATGGGAACAGGTGCATCGCCCAGTTCACTCAGAACCAGAATTCAAGCAAGGAGCAGTATGAATACTAAGATTGCCTTCCCTAAATTTAATAAAATAAACCAGCTGCTAGGCTACATACTCAACTAATGATATACCACTTTCAAATACGGCTTTTCTAACATGTTATCAAAAATTAAAACGAAAACCTGCTGCTCAAAGAAAATAGTATGGAAAAAATTCACAGCATCAAAGTAAATGTTCGAGTTTCTGTATGAGTCAATGATAATAAAGTGTTTTAATAAATAAAGCACAAAATAATGTGGTTTAAGGTGACTGACATAAATGTGCCTGATAATGTCATTCACGAAAAAATTGAGCTAACACACAGATATGAAGCATGAATAAAATTATAATGCATTGTTGATCTGCAGGTGTATACAAATAACAAGTAAAAATTTGGACAGCCAAGTCCATTCACTTCTGAAATGGTCGATTGTCAATGGATTATACTATTATGCCCTTGATCATGTGCATCATGTTTGCCCATTCAATCAAGTCTACCAAAGGCAGAATTATAAACAAGGCATAAATTTACAAAATTTTACAAAATAGTTCTTAACTGGAAGCTACACCAACCAGAATAAAAGTTATCTGTCCAAATTGTCGTACACCTGAAATTTCTGACCATCTGTCTTTGGGGCCTGTAGTTTCTTTTAGCATGGCTCTGGGGAGTATTTCATTGACAGCCCAGGCACACAGGCATGGCATAGCACAACATAGGAGCTGTCACAGTGTTTGCATCCAGTCAAGTCCAAAGAATGGTTTTGACCATCCGACCACAAGTCCATCAGAAGCGATGACTGTAATTGAGTGGATACGAAGCACGACAATTTAACATTCAAAATCTCCAAAACATTGGTACCTGGATTACATAAAGTAAACTTCAGAAAATGAGTAATTTTTAAAATGAGGATAATAATGTAGCCTCTTGATTAAACTGAATGTGATTATTCCACTACTGACAATTGTCAACTGCCAAAGTCAAAAACTCTTCAATATCCTCGCTAAGTCCCAGACTCAACTTTAAAATGCATCTTTGACCACATATTTTGTAAATTACATAACTGGCATTTTATATTGTCAACAGGTGCTACAAACACAATACGCTACAACTTGTTTTTCATAGAAATTGCCCTACTTTTATCCTACAATTGCCCTACAATTTGAATGGAATGAATATTGGAAGTTTTTTAATAGATGAGCAATAGACTTTTGAAATAATAATGCATAGCAGCAAAATTGCTGGCAGTCCTAACCATCACTACTGAACACAACTGTACATCATGATAATTAAACCATGGCATTTATGGATATTTCCCCTCAAGGCAACTCAGGACTTACACAAACTTCTTAGGTCCAAATTGAATTAGGGTGCTTAGGTGGTATTGAGAAGGATGTTGCAAGGACAAAGCACGTTAGTCTTAAATGCAAGGGAAGGGAGCAGAATTGTTAGAAAATGCACTTAATGAATAAATGTAACGAATGGTTTTATTGATGCCATTCATTACAATTTGACTCTGAATAAGTTGATCTTGCTCCTAAGTTGGAAAATAACAACCCACTCAATATAGAAACCTTACCTCCACAGGCTTGTATTGAATGACATCAATCAACACAACCTAAGACTGATAAGAAACAAAACAATTTCCATAAGTGAAGAGAGACCAAGCTCCAAGAAGTAATGTACACCCCTTTTGGACATTTGAACTTAATATTATGGGTACTCATTCGTTCATACGTAGAAGTGTCCATAAGTTTAAAATTCTTTGGGGACAACCTACAAAATTAGAACTGAGCAACAGATTGGGATATTTGCATCAAATACACAAACACATTTTTTAAAAAGTCATAAACAAAGATGCATGGACGACACTGAGACAAGGGTATAGAAGTGGCAATAAACTATGAAGTTTTGAGGTTTGTGGGGAAAATGATAGAGGGAACAGTTAATTGTTTAACATTGTAAGAACCTAATGGGAAATGAGCAAGCAATGAGACGTTAATAGGCAAATTAAAAATACAAATGCATTTAAAGTTCCAGTGGGAGTTCAGTGTCTCTCTCCATTATAGCAGCTATGCAATGGTAGAATACATAAAAGCAGAGAGCAGACTAAATGAAGCATATTAAATTTTGAAGTTGAGGAAGAAGATACCAACCCAGACAAGAATCAAAATAATGGAAAAGTAATGAATAAAACATTGCATTTGTTGCTGATTATTGCCAAAGGATTGCAATAATCAAAGATTCCCATTCCAGTGTTTTAAAGGTAATAATGTTCTGTGAGCGAGGAATGAGTCAATGCTTGACCGATTTAAAACACCAAGCCAGATTGAAAAGATCAGGGTGTCAGGTCTAGTGGTGAGCATCAGGCCAGAGTTCAGCTCGCTGCTCGGTGAGGTTTACTTATCTCTGCGAAGAACTGAGGTTGTGGTCTGCAATAAACTGGCTCCGCAACAGGCTGCAGTGATGAACACCTTTTTGGCTGTGAACTTACTTTCATGAACTTAAGTTCTGAATGTTATTTGCTTACTTTTTATTATTATTTGCACGGTTCATTCTTTTTTTCATATTTGGTGTTAGATGGACTTTTTAAAATGGGTTCTATTGGGTTGCTGTGTTTCATGCTGCATTTAAGATGACAAATCTCAAGGTTGTATAAAGTGTACAAACTTCGATAACAAATGTACTTTGAACTTTTTAACTTTGATAATAAATTCTCTTACAGTAACTTCCAATATTCTCACTGCACAATCATTGTCACTGATTGGGAAACTGAATATTACTGCATTTTCTAAGAAAGGAGTATGGGAAAACAGAAATAATAACTCAGTTATGCTGACAATTACAATCGTGAATTTAATAGAAGATAGTTTGACCAAACCTGCAAAATTTTCAGCCATTGCTTTGGAGAGAGTCAGTATAGATTTGCAAGACATAGGTCATGCCTAAGGAACTGGATAAGTTCCCAAAAAAAATACAGCGACAAGTACATGTCTATGGACTTTAAGGCAATTGGTGAAATAGATTGACCCAGTTAGGGAATTGGCTAACAACAGGAATTCTGCAGATGCTGGAAATTCAAGCAACACACAAAGTTGCTGGTGAACGCAGCAGGACAGGCAGCATTTCTAGGAAGAGGTACAGTTGACGTTTCAGGCCGAGACCCTTTGTCAGGACTGACTGTACCTCCACAGGGGACTGTCTCGTCTCCCTTTCTCTTCACCATTGACACCTCGGACTTCAACTACTGCACAGTCTTGTCATCTTCAGAAGTTTTCTGATGACTCTGCCATAGCTGGATGCATCAGCAAGGGAGATGAGGCTGGGTACAGGGCTACGGTAGGAAACTTTGTCACATGGTGTGAGCAGAATTATCTGCAGCTTAATGTGAAAAAGACTAAGGAGCTGGTGGTAGACCTGAGGAGAGCTAAGGTACCGGTGACCCGTTTCCATCCAGGGGGTCAGTGTGGACATGGTGGAGGATTACAAACACCTGGGGATACGAATTGACAATAAACTGGACTGGTCAAAGAACATTGAGGCTGTCTACAAGAAAGGTCAGAGCCGTCTCTATTTCCTGAGGAGACTGAGGTCCTTTAACATCTGCAGGACGATGCTGAGAATGTTCTATGAGTCTGTGGTGGCCAGTGCTATCATGTTTGCTGTTGTGTGCTGGGGCAACAGGCTGAGGGTGGCAGACACCAACAGAATCAACAAACTCATTCGTAAGGCCAGTGATGTTGTGGGGATGGAACTGGACTCTCTCACGGTAGTGTCTGAAAAGAGGATGCTGTCTAAGTTGCATGCCATCTTGCTCAATGTCTCCCATCCACTACATAATGTACTGGGTGGGCACAGAAGAACATTCAGCCAGAGACTCATTCCACCGAGATACAACACAGAGCATCATAGGAAGTCATTCCTGCCTGTGGCCATCAAACTTTACAACTCCTCCCTTGGAGGGTCAGACACCCTGAGCCAATAGGCTGGTCATGGATTTATTTCATAATTTACTGGCATAATTTACATATTACTATTTAACTATTTATGGTTCTATTACTATTTATTATTTATGGAGCAACTGTAACAAAAACCAATTTTCCCCGGGATTAATAAAGTATGACTATGACTAGAGATGCTGCCTTGCCTGCTGCATTCACCAGCAACTTTGATGGGTGTTGTAGGGAATTGGCTGATTGGCAGTCAACAGCAGAGATACTAGCAGATATCTTGTCACTTCATCAATGAAGCATCTTCGTTGAGACAGCAACCATTTATTTAAGTAACTTAAAGCTGCAACAAGAAACCACATTTGTAAATAATGCAAAGACAAATGTCATAATAAATCATGTACTTAGAAGTACTTAATCATGGAAATTTGGTGTGCAATATTGTGGGAATGTTTTTCAACATGAAGCAAATGCTCAAATCAAAAGCTGCACTTTTAACTAATAAAACGCTAGAAGCAACAGACCACAAAACAGACTTATGATTAATGAATGCAAAATGTCACAGCTAATTACGAAGACTAATGGAACAGTGTCCTGATAAAACCACAAGTCTTGTACACTAAAATGTAAATAGAGCTAACTGGGTCATCAGGTATTTGGGGCAGCCACTTATTTGGGACAATTCTTAAAGAACAAAAACTAATCGAGAAAATAGCTGGGATTCTCGTTGGGACAGAATCTTACCTAATTAAGCCAGGAGACTGTTGTCGAAGTTTCTAACAAGTGTCAGTCATTGTATTTATGTGGCTATCAGACACTACACCGTGCTTAGAGTAAACAGTTTTTAAACAGTCAGTTGCACATGTTTCCGTTCGAAAAGCAATGATGTCTGTCACTGATAGTATAGGAGAAATAAGCAGTAAAACAATTTCGAACTGTTTTGCTTACTGTGGTTTCAAGTATATAGACTTGGAGACATCAGAAACAGCTGGGAGTGAAAATGAAACAATTTCACTCACAAGTTAGGAACTACAAAGAATTTGAAGGTATCGACAATCATCTTGCACGTTAAAATTAAAATGAAGATTTGTAGGATGCAATTGTCAAACACATTGTGTGAAGGCAACCCATTATGTGCACAAGGTGTCAGCACTGATATGTTCACAATCAATTAAAAGAACATGCTAGCGAACATTGTGGATGAGTTTGTCCTTCGACAACTATTATGAACTACAGTTTTGTAGTACTGGAGTAGTATTGTTGGTATTCTAATTTGTTCTGTATTTTATTTAAATAGGTAATTTGTTACTTGGTTAAATGGTAGTTTATCTTTTTTATACATTTTAAACTATTTCCATGAAACTTCGATGATTTGGCGCAGCCGCTTAATTGGGCCAAAATGTACTGGGCCAGATGTGTTCCTATTAACCAGAATCCACTGTACTATGCTCCCATTATACAAGGCATTATTAGGGCACATGATCAAAGCGAGCTGTGCCAAGCTTCACGTCCGAGTATATACAGTGGTGCTAGAAAGCTTATGAACCTTAGAGAAAATTCTACATCTCTGCATAAAAATGACCTAAAATATGATAAGATTTTCATGTAAGTCCAAAAACTAGATAAAGAATTAACCCAAAAACATTATACTTGTTCATTTATTTATTTATTGAGAAAAATATTTCAATATTACATGTATTGGAAGAAAGTATGTGAACCTCAGGGGCAATGCCTTCTACAAAAGCTATTTGGAGTCAGGTGTTCCAATCAATGAGATGAGATTAGAGGTGTGGGTTATAGAGGTGACCAGTCCAAAATCAGGTTACTGACAGAGCCTCCTCTTCTCAAGAAGAGCTTCTCTCATTATGTGCACCAAACCTTGATCAAAACAACTGTCAGAGGACCTTAGAAGAATTATAGAGAAGGAACCCAAGACTAACAGCAAAAGACCTGCAGAAATCTCTAGAACTTGCTAGTTCACGTGCCACTATAAGAAAAACACTGAACAAGAATGGTGTTCATGAAAGGACATCACAGAGGAAACCACTGCTCTCCAAAAAAAAAAAAAACATTGCTGCACATCTCAAGTTAGCAAAAGACCACCTGGATATTCAACAATACTTCTGGGACAATGTTCTGTGGACAGTTGAAACAAAAGTTGAACTTTTTGGCAGAAATACACATTGCCATGTTTGGAGGAAGAAGGACACTGCATACCAACACCAAAACCTCATCCCAACTGTGAAGCATGGTGGAAGGAGCATCATGGTTTGGGATTGCTTTGCTGCCTCAGGGCCTGGACAGCTTGCAATCGTGGAAGGAACAACAAATTCAAAATTGTATCAAGACAGTTTACAGGAAAATGACAGGGGAGCAGTTTGTCACTTGAAGCTTAAAATAAATTGGATAATGCAATAAGACAATGATCTGAAAGACAATAGTGAGTCAACAACAGAATGGTTTAAAATGAAGAAAATCTGTGTTTTGGAATGGCTGGTCAAGGTTCTGACCTTAACGCTATAGCAATGTTGTGGAAGGACCTGAAGCAAGCAGTTCATGCAAAAAAAGTCCACCAGCATCCCAGAATTGAAGCAGTTTTGTAAGGAGGAATGGCCTAAAATTCCTCCAAGCCAATGTGCACGACTGATCAACAGTTACTGCCAACATTTGGTTGAAGTTATTGCTATACCGGAGAGGGTAGTTACACTAGTTACTGAAAGCAAAGGTTCACATACTTTTTCCAATAAACGCATGCAATATTGGATCATTTTTCTCAATAAATAAATGAACAAGCATAATGTGTTTTTTCATGTTATTTATTTAATTGGGTTCTCTTTATCTAGTTTTAGGACTAATGTGAAGATCTGATCACATTTTAGGTCATATTTATACAGAAGTACAGAACATTCTACAGGGTTCACAAACTTTCTAGTACCACTGTACAGATCTTGTAAGAAGTATTGAATCTATTTGGCAAATTGCACTTGCATTTCAATGATTTCAAATTCACCAGTGAGAGATCAATAAAACTTTGACTGTATTCCCTAGGTATTACAAAATTGATTCAGATTTAATAAATTGTGGCACGTGTTGAGATGCTTTGCAGACAGCTAACAAAATTACTAACAATTCTACTAAATATACTTCATCAGGACTACAATTACTGCAAGCCACAGCCTGTAATTTTCTGTTGAACCTTTGTATGAATTGGCGTTTTAATAATAGTCTGAAGGATTTAGCGAACTGGACTGTCAAGACTTCAGGTACAGATGTTTCAGCCTTGACTGGAGCAGAGTTGGAGCCAAACTGAAACTTTGGGCCAGATTAATGCAGTGGGGCCCAAACTCGAGCAGATAATGAACTGATGTTTGGCCGATTTAAGCGCTGAGCCAGATTAAAAAGATTAAGGTGTTGAGGCAGAGGGTAAAGGATGAACAGGTATTCAGCGCACTACTCTGTTAGGCTTTACTCACCTCAGCACTGAACAGCCTCCGCAGCTGTAGCCTACATCCATGGCCTGCGGCTATCAGTACTGAACCTGACTCTGTAGCTGGGGCCTGCAGCTATTGGGCTTCTGGACTGGCTTTGCAGTTCATGCCCTGTGGATTGTTTGTTTGCTTTTTTGTTATTGCTTGCACGATTTGTTCTTTCTTTTTCGCACATTACATGTTTGACTGTCTTTATGGTATGAGGTTTTTCATGAATTCTATTGTGTTTCTTTGTTTTGTGGGGGTCTGCAAGAAGATGAATCTCAAGGTTATATATGGTATACATATTTTGATAATAAATGTACCCTGAACTCTGTATCTCTAGTGCCACCCAACCTCAGTGGAAAAAACTTACTTGTATTTACCCTATCTTGTCCTAGATTGGAAAAGAGTTACTACATCAACTCATTTTCAAGGCAAAACTATACTTGATCATCACATTTCCTAAGCAGCTTGCATCATTTTGTGCAGATGACACCAGACTCCTGAAGCATGTTCCATTCCTCAAAATTTAAGAATAGAGATTACCAGCTGGATGGAGGAACAGAGTAAGGATGTGCTCAGAATCTCCTGAAGACTTACAACACCTCTAATGTCACTTAGTAACCTTTGGCCCATAACTGCTTGAAGTGCAGAAGGAACATTTAGGATGGAATTGAGAACAGAGGCCACACCACACCTGGGGACAAGAAGTCCCACTCAAGCAGATGATACAGACTACATTATAAACCACACATTTGCCTGCACCATCTATGGCAGAGTCTGCAGTTCCCACAATGGGCTCATGAGCCACTTGAAAACCACACCACCCAAAAAAAACAATTAGAAGTAACTCGACCACATAAGAACATAATGGCTGGACCAGTAACCAAGGAACCCAAGTACATTTAACAATCTAGAATTGAGAATACGAGTGGTTTGCTTAACGATTACCATGTAATCACTAGAATGTTTTAAAAACTCATTTGTTTTTCTTGTACTCTTCGGGAAAGGAAATCTGTCGGACTTAGTTGGTCAGGTTTACATACAATTCAAGACCCTTGTATAATCCTACAATATTAAGCTGGAAATTTTTAAATAAGTCTTATTAAGGATTTCTATATTCCACCCCGCCCCCCATGCAGATCAACAGTGCAGAACAATGGATTTAAATAGATGAAAACAAAAGAATTACAGAATTTCACAGATGTACAAAACAGTAAGTTTCAGCATGAGAGGACTACAACTACGTTAAGAACATAACCCTGGCACATAATGAGATGAGTACAAGTAAATGGAATCAGCATTTTAATGTACATTTGGCTGGCTTGAACAGGGTTCCATTAGTCTGGTTTCAGCCATTCAACCGTAAAATATTCTGCTGTATTTCTTTGCACATGCACTATTAACATGCCTAAAGCAGATAACTTTATACAGCTTCTAGAAAAAAAGTACCTGTCATTTATGTTTAAAAAAGACAGTCAATTAAGAAATGTAATCGTTAACTCTCTTTCTGAATTATAGACTTGCATCTGTTCCATGGATTGGCTTAAATTTAGTGATTTATGAGCTTAAAATGAGTTGCATTCCAGGAAACTCCCATATACTTTTATTATTTGTCCTAATTTTAAACAATGGTTAAAGACATTTTTCCTCCAAAAATACATAACAGTTACATATCACTGAAAAAGAAATTTGAGTTTTCATTGCAGCATTTTAATTTTTCTCCCCTACCTCTGTCCCCTTCCCAAGATTACAAAAGTACAATGTTACTTGAATAAGTTTCAAGGATATTAGATGGAAAACTTTCATTAGTACAATTCCCTACTTCATTGCACATTGTTTATCCACACTGCATGCCTTCCTTTACCAAGTTAGATGAGATATCCTAGATTACCAGACAATCTGAAGAAAAGTTTAGAATAAATCATGAGCAATTCTGGCACACACACTGTGTGTGCCTTAACAGATCTCTAAACTTGCTTGCTGTTGACATCCGTATTCTTTATCCCAGCATTGAGAGTATTAGGATTTATTTAACAATATGAATGAATTTGCTTTGCATTACAGAAGGCTCATCCTTCAAGAGACAGCACCAGAGGGATTAGTCTCTGAAAAAAGTTGCTAGAGTTCAGTTACGGCCAACCATTCTAAAACTCTGGAAAACAGTTGGAAGTCCAAGAGGCCAGTTAATTGGGGAAACTGGAGGTTCAGACTGGTTGCATTCAAAACAATGTTCAGTACAGTTTGGATATTGGTGGAACTAATGGATTCAGTATAAATTGGATTGAAAATCAATTTGGAAAAAATAAAGGCATGTTCTCTAATCCAGGCAGCATCCTGGTAAATCAGCTCTGCACCCTCTTCAAAGCTTCCCCATTCTTCCTATAATGAAATGACCAGAACTGAACATCAAGAGTGTTCTAACCAGTTTTATAGACCTGCAACATTGCCTCATAGTGCTTGAGCTCATTCCCCCGATTAATGAAGGCCAGCATACCATATGCCTTCTAAACCATTTTTATCCACTTGCGCAGCAACTTTAAGGGTTTTATAGACTTGGGCCCCAAGTTCACCCTGTTCCTAAACACTAAAATTCATGCTATTAACTTCTGCCTTCAAGTTTGATCTTCCAAATTATATCACTTCACACTTTTCCCATATCAACATCATCTGCCACTTCTACACTCAATTCTGCATCCTGCCTATATTGCATTATAACCTATGACACCCTTCTACACTACCCACAAAATCACAAGCTTTCTGCCAGTTTATTAACCTTCTTAATTTAATCAATATACAGTGCAGTGCAAAAGTCTTAGGCACCCTAGATATATCTACATGTCTGTAGATGCAACATAAAATTTGTTCCACATCAAAATCTCTCTGCTGTGAAACGAAAAGCATTTTAAAGAAGTCTAAATGCACTAAAATTATGAAAGGAAGAAAATAATTTCAAGTTTGAGTAAGTCAACATAAACAGCTACTCCAATGTCACTCATATACCACGCAGTGCCTGCTATACAGAAAGACAAAGTAAAAAAAAAGCTGTAGAAACTTCACTTATGTAATTTTGGATAATGATGTTTGGGAGCTTTCAAAACTCAAGAGTACATTATGCTCAATGGTCTCAAATTATGCTTTGTTTAAAAATCACAATACTTGTCAGAGAGGGTCTTAACTCACTGACCCTGCTATGTAAAATGTAAGTTACATAATTTAGCAAATCCAGAACTAGATAGTTCACCAAATTCAATTCATTACATGGAGCAGAGCAATATTAGTTTCCCAAACAGACAATAGCTTTTACGAATTATGTGTGCATATGCAAAATATAAATACACTTGATTTTAATATCATGTCCCAATGATTCCTTGCTATTTGTATACTAACAATTTTTATTGTACAAATTGTTGTTTACTTTGATCCAGATTTTAAAAGGTATAAAATGCTGAAGAGGCTTGTTTAGATAAAAAGACAGATATAAATGCTGAAGTGATTCTGCAAGTTTATATCAGGGTTAGTAAAATAGGGTTTACCTGCCAAACGTTCATCTGTCTCCCTGTTCCCATCATCAGAATACCGAGCAAAATCCAAAGAATCTAAAGTGCTTATGCTGCCAGCTCGATCTATTAAAGGGAAAGAAGACGTTAGATTCAATACCACTGTTTTTGGTTTTCTTCATAAGACTTAATAGCTACATCCAGGTATTCATTCTCTTCTGTGGATGGATGTTTGTGAAGGTGCTAATAATCACTACTATTCAAGATATATTAATTTTTACTACTAATTAGAAAAAGCCTGATATTTCATTTTTCATTGAATCAAGTAATGCAGTACAGAAACAGGCCCTTCAGCCCACTGCCCCATGCTCACCTAAGTTAGTCCCATTTGCCAACATATGGCTCATTTCCCTCTATAGGTACATGAGTGAGATATATTACTTGGTAAAGTGGTACCGTAACAACAACAACAACTACTCTCTCAATGCCAGTGGAACTAAAAAATCTGATGGTTGACTTCAGGAAGAGAAAGGAGAGCAAAAATGAATCAATCTGCATTAATGGACCATGGGTTCAGGGGATTATCAGTTTAAATTCCTGGGCATTAGCATATCCGATAACTTGCTCTTCACCCAGCACAAGTATAGCACTCTAGTGTCTTTACTTTCGTAGGAGGTTAAGGAGGTTCGGCATGCCATACTGTAGGTAGTCATACAGAACAGAAACAGGACCTTTAGCCAAAGGGGTCCATGCTGAACAAGATATCCATTAAAGCTACACACATCAAAGTTGCTGGTGAACGCAGCAGGCCAAGCAGCATCTGTAGGAAGAGGTGCAGTCGACATTTCAGGCCGAGACCCTTCGTCCTGACGAAGGGTCTCGGCCTGAAACGTTCGACTGCATCTCTTCCTACAGATGCTGCTTGGCCTGCTGCGTTCACCAGCAACTTTGATGTGTGTTGCTTGAATTTCCAGCATCTGCAGAATTCCTGTTGTATCCATTAAAGCTAGTCTCATTTGCCAGCATTGTCCTGCAACCTTATAAACCTATCCAATCAATGCAAGTACTTGCACGGATGTCTTTTAAAAGCTGTTATTTTACCTGCCCCTACCACTTCCTCTGTCAGCTCATTCCACATACACATGACCCTTTGTGTAAATAAGTCTCCCCTCAGGTTCCTATTAAATATTTCCCTTCTCATCTTAAATCTATACTATCCAGTTCTTGTCCCCAACTTTGGGAAAAGGACAGAGTACATTCACCTTATCAATGTACTTTATGATTTTCTACACCTCTGTCTCCTATGCTCCAAGAAGTAAGTCCAAGTCTGTCCAACTTCTCCCTACAACTCAGTACCTCTAGTCCTGATTGTATCCTTCAAAAACTTTTCTGCATTCTTGCCAGTTTATGAACTTCTTTCCTATAGCAGGACAACCAAATCAGAACACAATACTCCATGTGTGGTCTCATCAATGTTCTGTACCTCTCAACTTTTATATTCAATACCCAGACTTAAAGCCTTCTTCACCATTCTCTATTTGTGGCTGTACTTTCAATGAACCATAGATTTATTTATAATCAGAGGTCCTTGTTCCATAAAATTCACTACTGCTGTATCATTCGCTGAACACTAACTTCTACAGATAGACTGCTGAAAGCATCCAGACTGGTTGCATCATTGTCTGGTACAGCATTTCCAATACACAGGAACACCAAAAACCACATATAGTAATGAACTCAGATCAATCTACAAGGGCACATCCCTCCCCACCATTGGAAATATCTACACGAGGTGCCTGCTCAGGGCAACATCTCTAATTAAAGCAACACACACAAAAAATGCTGGTGAACGCAGCAGGCCAGGCAACATCTATAGGAAGAGGTACAGTCGACGTTTCGGGCTGAGACCCTTCGTCAGGACTAACTGAAAGAAGAGATAGTAAGAGATTTGAAAGTAGGAGGGGGAGGGAGAGATCCAAAATGATAGGAGAAGACAGGAGGGGGAGGGAAGAAGCTAAGAGCTGAAAAGTTGATTGGAAAAATCCATCCTCTGGGCTCCCTTCCCACTTTCTTTCTCCCTAGGCTTCCCGTCCCATGATCCTCTCCCTCCTCCAGCCTTGTATCCCTTTTGCCAATCAACTTCCCAGCTGTTGGCTTCATCCCTCCCCCTCGTCTCCTCCTATCATTTTGGATCTCCCCCTTCCCCTCCCCCTCTCAAATCTCTTACTAGCTCTTCCTTCAGTTAGTCCTGACGAAGGGTCTCGGCCCAAAACATTGACTGTACCTCTTCCTATAGATGCTGCCTGGCCTGCTGCGTTCACCAGCATTTTTTGTGTGTGTTGCTTGAATTTCCAGCATCTGCAGATTTCCTCGTGTTTGCATCTCTAATGGGATGGTAGGATGCCCTCCTGCCATCCCATCTTCTCAACTGTACCAATGGGAAGGAGGCACAGAAGCCTGAAATCCCACACCACCAGGTTCAAGAACAGCTACTTCCTTGAACCAACCTACACAACCCTAATCAATACCTCAGTGTAACACAATAACCAGTTTGCATTACAATGGACAGATTTTTGTTTTAATTGGGTGGTCTTGTATAATCTTATATAATTTATATTTTTGCTCTGAATGTTGTGCCTCTGATGCTATAGGACTGTGATGCTGCAAGTAAGTTTGCTTTGTACAGTGGTACTAGAAAGTTTGTGAAACCTTTAGAATTTTCTCTACTTCTGCAGAAATATGACCTAAAATGTGATTAGATCTTCACACGGGTCCTAAAATTAGATAGAGAACCCAAATAAATAAATATACTTTTTCATTTATTTATAAGAAAAATTACCAATATTACATGTAATTGTTGGAAAAAGTATGTGAACCTCAAGGATTATCAGTTGATTTAAAGAGCAAATTAGAGTTAGATGTTTCAATCAATGGGATAACAATCAGATGTGAGTATGGGAGGTCCTGCTCTATTTAAAGAACATAAACCCAGGCCTTCACTATCAAAGTCTAATCTTCACCACACAGGTTTTTGGAAGTGTGCCATGCCTCAATCATAGGAAATTTACGAGGACCTCAGGAAAAATAAGTTGTTGATGCTCACCAGGTAGGATACAAAACCATTTCAAAAGAGTTTGGGCTCCACCAATCCACAATCAGGCAAATGGTGTACAAATGTTGGAAATTCAACACCCCAGGGTAACATCTAAGGAGCTACAGGACTCTCTGGCATTGGCTAATGTCAGTGTTGATGAACCTACCATCAGGCAAACACTGAACAATGGTGTGCATGGCAGGATTATAAGCAGAAAGCCACTACTCTTCAAGAACATTGCTGCCTATCTAAACTTTGCTAAAGACTATGTGAATAAGCCAGAAGGCTATTGGAAGAATGTTCTGTGGACGGATGAGTCCAAAATAGAACTTTTGGCTTTAACGAGAAACGTTATGTTTGGAGAAAAGCCAACACTGTATTCCAGCACAAGAACCTCATCCCATCTGTGAAACATGGTGGTAACAGTGTCACGATTTAGGCCTCCTTTGCTACTTTGGGACCAGGACTGCTTGCCATCAATAATGGAACAATGAATTCTGAATTGTACTAGCAAATTCTACAGGAAATTGTCAAGGTATCTGTCCATGAACTGAAGCTCAAGAGACAGTGGGTTATGCAGCAAGACAATGACTCTAAACACACAAGTCAGTCTACCAAAGAATGGTTAAAGCAGAAGATATTTCACACTTTGGAATGACTGAGTCAAAGTCCTGACCTTATCCTACAGAGATGTTGTGAAAGAACCTGAAGCAAGCAGTTCATGCAAGGAAGCCCACCAACATCCCAGAGTTGAAGCAGTTTTGTAAGGAGGAATGAACGGCCTAAAATTCCTCCAAGCCAACATGCAGGATTGATCAATAGTTATGGGAAACGTTTGTTTGAAGTTATTGCTGTGCAAGGGTGTCACTTCACTTAACTAGGTTCAGATTTTTTTCCAACAAATACACGTAATATTGGATCATTTTTCTTAATAAATACATGAACAATATGATTTTTTGCGCTATTTAACTGGGTTCTCTTTATCTAGTTTTAGGACTTAAGGCTGATTTATACTTGTGTGTACGGGCTATGGTGTAGCTTACGCTGTAGCCTATGCAAGTGGCCTACGCCGTTGTGAGCATTTATACTTGTGCGTTGGTGTGTCTGTGTCGCTCTGCAATTCACCACCAAAACGCCAGTTGGCGGTGGGGTTTCTATGCCACTGTGTTGAGTTTCCTCCTGTACTTCAAACAATGGCGATTGAAACTGAGTGCATCGTGTTGGAGTTGCAGCTAATACATGTTGAACAAGAGTTTCTCCTCTCTCAATTCTGAAATGGCGGAGAAGCAGCAGCAACCGGAAATGCGTAGGAGGAAATGCAATGCTACCCAGCGGACCAATCACAGTTGTTGCAGTCTGCGTCGCTCGGACGCGTAGTTACATTTTGGGAGAGGTGCGCGTTAGACTACAGTGTAGGGTTCGGCGTAGAGTACAGCGTAGGGTACACGGCTACACCGTACCTACGGCGTACATTTCACGCAGAAGTATAAATTGGGCTTTACATGAAAATCTGATCACATCTTGGGTCATATTTATGCAGAAACAGAAAATTTTAAAGAGTTCACAAACTTTCTAGCACCACTGTATGTGCACATGGCAATAAACCCTGAATCCTATGCAATCTAGTCTTTCTTGCAGGATCTTGTCAAAGACCTTCCTACAGTCATACAGAAAATATCTACCACCCTGCTCTCATCAATCCTGTTGGTTACCAACGTGCTTGGGAAAACTGATATGTACCAATTAAGTTTGTTGTGCTGGATACCACTTCAGAAGTATGATTACCTACTTCAGATATTTCTGAAAATGCACCAACAAATTAAAAGATTTACCAAGCTTCTCAAAGACAAACGCTCACCATCTTTTTTTTTGAAAAAAAAACACTTCTACTGCTGAAGTCTGCACTTACTCATTCTGCCAAATGCAACTTCCAAACCTCTACCCACAACAATGATTTTGCACAAGACGACCTGGGGATGACAGTTTCTCCATTGTTTGACTCTCAGCAGAGGCCAATCCTGATGCTACTGTCTTATGTGGTGAATAGTTACAGTTACAGCAGGTTGCATTAAACTTGCAATTCATTGCTCAATGCCACAACAGAATTTAATTGTCACCCATAGGGAAAAAAATGCTAATTGGCACAGCAACAAAGAGTGGTTATGCAACTTGTCTGGCTCATTAGGAAACAATCCATCTAAATACAAAATACAAAAATGGACTGAATTCTTTCATACAAGCATAGTTGTTCACAGATTCAGGTGTGACATCTGTCAAATTGAGGCACTCCATGAGGATGCAAGTGAAGATCATCTTCCATTAGTTTCCCAGCAACCTTCATGTTGCCAAAGCAACAATGCTGTCCCATAAAACTATAATTAACTGCACAAAATAGAGGTGAGGTAAAATGGAAGCACTCTAATGAAACCATGTCTTTCAAATTGAAACATTTTCGTACTTTATCAAATGCAGCCAAGGTGAAAGGTCTTTCACAGATACATGGACTTTAAATGCTTTCGATATTATCAATGGCGTGAAGGTAATGCATTTTCTGACTGAGATTTCACCTATAATTTAAATTTCTACCATGGTGTTCTCATTTGAAATTTCAGATAATGCTTTCTCTTAAGCGAGTAAAAAGTGAATTGCCACTTGCTGGAAGATTTGTGCCATCCAAATACAAATAAAATTGCAGCTACTTTTCAGAGCACACGCAACTAAAAGGTATTCATCTCACAAATTGCTCAAGACAACTACTTTTGTCATCTGATCTGTTGCTTATTTAAAGCAAAAGCATTTTTTTTTGCATATAACATCAATTTATAATACAACTAGTCTTGATGTTAGACCACAAAATATCACAATTACTGTAATTAGTTGCTAAATGGATTTTGCTTTCAACCTAGTTTGCAGGTACTATTTCTTAATACTAATGAAAACCTAATAGCACTACTCTGAGACTGCAGGCAAAAATCAAAAGATGTTCTAAGTTTTTTTTAAAACAAGGCAAGAAAAATGTTTTGGCTCATGAAGCTGAAAATATCTTGTGTCCTCATTTATCTGTGATACATCTGCAGAAAGCATCCACTATACAATATATTTATTGTATAACATAAATGAAAAGCAGTGTTAGCTATCGTTGCCCTGTTTTGAAAAGCTTTGTTCACATTTCTTGTCTTAGTAAAAAACTGTAATGATAGAAGACTGGAATGTGCCAAAGGATCAATGAAGTCTTGCTGTTTATGTCCCCCCCTTGAGGTGATGGGAAAATATACACCATCATATTGAATAAGACGGCATCAAGTTCAATTCCTGTGTACTACAGTAACTATAAGAATCAAGTTTATTATCACTGACACGTCATGAAATTTGTTGATTTGCAGCAGTAGTACAGAGCAAAAAAAAGTTACAATAAGTTACAAAATAAATAAAAAGCAAGGTAGTGTTTATGGGTTCATGGACTGTTTAGAAATCTGATGGCAGAGGGGAACATGCTGTTCCTAAAATGTTAAATGGAGTTATCAGACTCCTGTACCTTCTCCCAAATGGGTATCAAGAAGAGGGATGCCGCCTTCTTGAGGCACTGCCTCTTGAAGATGTCCCCAATGATGAGGAAGGTTGACCCATGATAGAGCTGGCTGAGGCTCCAATCCTTTTTTGATCTTGCACATTGGAGCTCTCTACTAAACTGTGAAGCAAACAGACAAAATGTCCTCCATTGTACATGTGTTGAAATTTGCAAGAATCTTTGGTAACATATCATGTCTCTTCAAAACCCTAATGAAGTAGAGCTTCTCGTGTGCCTTCTTAGTGAATGCATTAATGTGTTGGGCCCCAGATAGAACCTCTGAGACTTTGAAGCCTAGGAACTCGAGCACATCCTTCCCACCACTGACTCCACAACGAAGACTGGTGTGTCCTTCCAACTTCCACTTCCTGAAGTTCACAATCCCTTGTTGACATTGAGTGCAAGGTTGTTTTTACAATGCCACTCAACTGGCCAATCTCTCTCACTTCTTTACACCTCTTTGTCACTGTCTGAGATTCTGCCAACAACAGTGAATTTATAGATGCCATTTGAGCTGTGCCAAGACATACATTCATGGGTGCAGAGAAAGTTGAGCACTGGGCTAAGCCTACATGCTTTAAGGTGTGCCTGTGTTGATTTTCAGTGAGGAGATGTTATTATTGGGAAGGAACGTTATTACTGATCCACACTGACTCTGGTCTCACAATGAGCAAGTTGAGGATCCAGTTGAAAAGAGAGGTACAAAGGCTCAGATTTTGAAGCTTGCTGATAATACGGAGGTGATGATAGTATTGAACGCCAAGATGTAATCAATAAACAGCAGCCTAATGTATGTTGTGCTGCTGACTAGGTAAAGCCAAATGGATAGCCAGTGAGATTGCTTTGGCTGTAGATCTGTTGTGGTGGTAGGCAAGCTACAGCAGGTCCAGGACCTTGCTCAAGCAAGAAGTAATTCCAGCCATGATCGAACTCTCAAAGTGCTTCATCACAGTTGATGTGAGTGTTACCAAAAGAAACAAAGGTTGAAGAACTCAGCCTACTCTTCTTGGGCACGCGTATCACTGCTGCCCTTTTGAAGCAGGTGAGATCCTCCAACTGCATTTGTAAGAGGTTGAAGATGTCACTGTTGGAGCCGGACACCTTGCAAGTGTTCACCCTATTGAAGGATATTCTGACATCAGCCACCAAGACAGAGGTCACAGGATCACCAGCTGCTGTGGGAAGTCACACAAGCATAGTGTCATTCTCTCTTTCAAAGTGTGTATAAAATGATGTTGAGTCCACTGGGAAGTTAAGCATCACTGCTATTGGGTCATTAGATTACACCTTAAAGAAAGGTGTGTCATGCAAACTCTGCCACAATTGTCATGATTGTATCTCTAATTTCACACAAAATTGCCCTTTTGCTCTCATGATGGCCGAACGTAGGTTGTACCAGGACTTCTTGTAGGGTTCTGGAATGCCAGTCTTAAAAGCCGCAGACTTACACCCCTCAGCCATCTCCAAATCTCCTGGTTCAGGAAAACTGCATGTTTTCAAAGGCATACACTATTCCATGAAGGTCTCAAGGAAGATGGTGATGACTGTGGCAAATTTGTTAAGACCTGAAAATGAATTCCTGCATATGGTCTAGTCGCTGTTTTAAAGCAGTCCTGTAAATGCTCTCCTGCCTCCTTTGACCAGACTGTTGCAGTTCGCAGTCTCGGCCTATATGCCAGGAGTAATGAATAATTAAGACAAGTGTGTTCCCACGGATGCTGCCCGACCTGCTGAGTTCCTCCAGCGTGTTGTGAGTGTTGTTAAATGTAAAATGTTGTTCTATCCTACAAAAGATCTGCACATTCTTTCAGCCCTGCAATTATCATCAACAATTATCTTAGTCTACAAGACCATTGCTTAATTGTGTTTATATTTTGAGGTGGTAAGAGATAAAGCATATCTGGGCAAAGTATTTGGCCTTGCTGAAAACGTGCAAAATGTGAATGAGCAACATTTATGCTTAAAGTCAGAACCAATGCCACTGAAATTAACAAACTACTGACATCATTTCACCAGGATAGTATTGCAACTGATTAATAAGCAGACCACAGGAAGGTGCTGAAATTCAAAAAATAAGATAAAATGGGATCAGAAATAACAGAAACAAAAAAAGGACACAATTTGTTAATTGAGCTACATAACACTACAGAGAATTCATGTCAAAGTCAAAGTAAAATTTATCATCAGAAGTACATATATGTTACCATTCACTACACTGAGATCCATTGCCTTGCAGGAGTTTATAGGATAATAAGAAATACAACTGAATTTACAAAAAAAATCTACACGTAACAAAGACTGACAAATGACCAATGCACTAAAGACGACAAAAGGTTTAAACATCCATTTTATTATCAAAGTATGCTTGTAGAATACAACTCTGAGATTAGTCTTTTCCTGATAGCAATAAACTACAGAAAAACCATGGAAATCATAGAGGCCCCCTCCTGCATGAAAAAGAAAAATAAACAAAACTTGCAAACCCCAAACCTCCCAACCTCTCCCTTGCACAAAATTAACAGATCATCCTCCCAGACATGCACACGGCAGCTAAAGCATCAAACTCCTAAGCCCCAAGCTCCTCCCACGCAAAAAAGTCACAATAACATCAAACACCCAACCCCTCCCTTACCCAAAAAAAGTTACACATCACCTACTCGCCAATCAACAACAAGAAAGAAAACACAGAAAAACTGAAGGAAACTAGTAGAAACTACAGTCCACACCAATAATCACGTCTTGGAATTTGGAAAACATCCTCCATCAGCATCAATGAGAGCAACTGTTCGTATTCAATCCTTCCGTGAGCCTTCATCCACCGAGAAGAGGCAAATTGTGCAAATAAAAAAAATACTGAGAACAAAGAGTCCTTGGAAGTGTTCATGGTAGTCCTGTATCTCTTGCCCGATGGTACGAGTGAAAAGAGAGCATGGCCTGAATGGTGGGGGTTCTTTCTTGTGGCAGTGCCCCATGGGTTATGATGGACTAGGCTGCATTGTATCCACCACATTCCGTAGACTACTCTGCTCTTGATGATTGGTGTTTCTCTACCAGACTGTGATGCAACCAAGGTCACTGCATGTAGCAGTTGGGTATAGCCACTTAATAATGAAAAACAATGTTGATCTTAAGCTGGCTGCAAAATCTAGAGCCAAGTTTAGATCCTGGCTTGCAATGGCCATTGAGGATAAAACAGAAAAAAAATATTGGCAATCCTTTCATTAAAAAGAAATTTTCAGTGTGGTTGAGAATGATACTCTATTTATCCAAAGAAAAGTACTTTTGGGTAAAACATTAAATCAAACAAATGCTTTGAAAACATACATGCATGCTACTTTAGTGTCAAATTCAGTTTTAATTCAGTCACTGTGAACTTCCATTAATTATTTTTCATTATGTTTAAATCAGTCATGTCAGCATTTTTTTGTAACACATTGTCAAGCAACTTTGGCACCTGTAATTAATTTAGCCATGACTTGCATTAGAGCACTAGGATGGGTATTTAAGGTTAGCAATAGTGCTGCTCTTCAAGGTATTTTTTTTAATTTATCCATTTTTGGGATGTGGGTGTCGCCAACTAAACTAGCATTTATTGCCCATCCCTAGTTGCCCTTGAGAAGCTGGTGATGAGCGACCTTCATGAATCGCTGCAGTCCCTGAGGTGTAGGTACACCCACAGTGCTGTTAGGGAGGGAATTCCATGATTCTGACCCCGCGACAATGAAGGAACAGCAATACGTTTCCAAGTCAGGACGGTGAGTGACGAGGAGGTGGATTTCCAAGTGGTGTCGTTCCCAGGCATCTTGTAGATGGTACACACTGCTGCAATGGTTCATCAATTGTGGAGGGATTAGATGCTTGTGGAAGGAGTACCAATCATGTGGTGAGTATTCCATTACACTCCTGACCTGAGCCTTGTACATGATGGACAGGCTTTGGGGAGCAGAAGGTGAGTTACATGCCACAGATTCCTAGCCTTTGACCTGTTCTGGTAGCCACGGTACCAGCTGAGTTTCCTGTCAATTGTAACCCCCAGGATGTTGATAGTAGGGAATTCAGTGATGGTGATGCCAGTGAATGTCAAGGGACGATGGTTAGGGCCTCTCTTGTACGAGATGGTCATTGCCTGGCATTTGTGTGGCTCTAATGTTACTTGTCACTTGTCAGCCCAAGCCTGGATATTGTCCAGGTCCTGCTGCATTTGGGTATGAACTGCCTCACCATCCGAGGAGTCACAAATGGTGCAGAACATTGTGCAGTGATCTGCGAACATCTCCACTTCTGACCTTATGACAGAAGGAAGGTCATTGATGAAGCAGCTGAAGATGGTTGGTACTAGGACACTTCCCTGAGGAACTCCTGCAGTGATGTCCTGAGGATGAGATGATTGACCTTCAACTACAACAACCATCTTTCTTCATGTCAGGTATGATTCTAACTAGCAGAGGGGTTTCCCCCTAATTCCCATTGACTCCATTTTAGCTAGGGCATCTTGATGCCACACTCAATCAAATGCTGCCTTGATGTCAAGGGCTAACACTCTCACTGGTGTTTAGCTCTTCGGTTCGTGTTTGGACCAAGGAGGTGATGAGGTCAGGAGCTGAGTGGCCTCAGGAACCCAAACTGAGCATCTTCAAGGTATACAAATCTGCAGAAGACAGTAGAAATCTCTGGATTTCTGGAACTGATTTATCAGCATTTCTCAACACTGGACAGATTTTAAAAATGCTTTACAAAGAACTTCCAATCTGTCTGCTTCTCTCTGTCAATTCCTTTGAAGCTCCTTATTAAAAAGACAAGGGTTCAGGTTTTGATCATGTTACCCAATAAGTGATAGAAAAATCAGAAGCTTTTTTTAACTGAAACTCATTTACTGTAAATAATAAAATGTGAGCATTCTTACTGTCACTATTTTATACAATCAGGGTAATATGGGCCAAACTGTTTGCAATGTCAAACACAGGTCAATTCAGATGGAACACTCTTTAATGCTCCAATCTACTGCCATGTCAGTTTTAGAATCACTGGGAAAGTGCAATGTGAAATGGAGCAGTTCACAAAAGCACAAATTTATCATTCATATTATTCTTTCTAATAATGAATAGACCAGTTGAACTTCCTGTTCTATTAACTGATGATGGGGATGGGCTTTATTTTCCTTCACAGACCTGATTCAATTACATTCAAAACTTACGTTAGGACAACAGAATAAATTGGAAACTTGCAATTTTAAAGCATTTTTCTTTTCTTATGACTGCTCCAAATTCTTTCACTGGCAATCATTTGTGACATGTACAACCATGGTTACCGATTGGTGTACAACTTGCCACACTTGTGAAATAAGTGACTATTTTTTCTGTGGAGTTGATAAAGAAATAAACGATAAATGACATAAAAAGGTCTCAAACCAAAAATAACACAGATCTTTGCATCAGTTAAGATAGCAAGTAACACCTCCCTTTAGGATGTAATTTGAAAGATGGCACAGCAGATAGCTTAGAATTCTCTCAGTATATTTGACAGCATTAATCAGATAAAGCAGAGTTCCTGTAATGTGCCCTGATTGCGACTTCTTGTCTCAAATGAGAAAGCCATCACATAAATTGACGATGACAAATTGCAATCTGCAAAGTCTATGCAATATTCAACCTGTATCACCCCGAAACCCCTGTCCCCTCACAGCCAACATCACATGGTTTTAGAAGCATGAGCAAATTTGGGTGTTAACCTAGGTCCCACTATTCAAATGATATATATATCATCAACATCAAACAACATTAGCCAGTCTTCTATGCTGAACATGTCTCTATTTATCCTTTCTTTCTAAGTTCTGCCTATTAACTAATTAATCCATCTGCATATTATTTCCAATCCTACATGCAATATTTACTAACTTCCAATGAGACGCTGCATGCATTTTCACTGGCTCTCCTCATCTCTTTCACTTCCATTTACCTTATCAGGCATCACATAACTTCTTTTTCCACAGTTTTGTAATAATATCCTGCAGATCCAAAGCTAGCAAAACAACTCTTAGACGGGCAATGGACAATGCAGCCAATGGTTCTAAAATATAAGGAGGACATGCAGCACGTGTCCTGATGCAGGGACTCCACTAGAAACTCCAACTATTTCTTTACCTCCACTGATGATGCCTGACCAGCAGAGCCTCCACCAGCTTGTTTTTGATTCAGGTGATAGGGCTCGAACTTAGGTCATGAATTTATTCAGTTGTAATGAGCTGATGCGATATCCGCTGAACCCTGCTCAATTGACTAGTTGAAAGTGAGGTGCAAACCTCGGAAGAGTGAAAATAGGTAGCCTAAAAAAGATGTTTCCATTCAGATCCATCTTATTATCAAATTAAGCATACGAGTGATTCTTGCAGAGCGGGGTAAATAGGAATGTTAACCACACTACACTCCTCGTGTATTAAGACCATGAAGGCAAAACAAATACCAATGTGCCATATAACTCGGTATCCTCGAGACTTTCACAAAGAAATGCAATGGGCAAAATATCTCACAAAATGAAACCGGTAACGCAAGTGAAAATACACTATTTGTGTTGCAACTCTCCAATTCTAAATCAGACCTTTGGACCCATCTACGATTTGGTATCGGTCTTTCCCCACATTAAAATTTATCTCCCTCCCCACCCTCCTCCTCCCCATGAGGGCCTTGTACATTCACTGGATAACAAAAGAGGAAACGCTTTGGTTTTCATTCTTTTCCCCCAGTACCATGTCACTCCTAGAAACCAATCCAATCATTTATGAAACTTCATTCAGCGTGCTACCCCTCGATCTCTCTGTAAATAAAGGCATACTGTATATACTGGAGCATCCTCCCGGGGAACGGACCAATCACCCAACTCGTTCCGTGTCATCGCCACACTTACTAAGCTGTCCGGGAATGGGCGCCAGGTCCTTGGGGGGAGTGGACGTTTGCCTTTCGAAATTCCCAGGGTTGGAGAAGTAATCCCGGAGCCGGGGAAGCTCCCTGCCGGCCTCCTGCAGCTCGGTATGGAACTCGAGCGCGGTCAGGATGTACTGATCCCGCAGCAGCTGAGCCGCAATTGTGTCCAGGGGTACCCGCTGCGCCTCAGCCTTCAACACTCCCGTGCCGCCTCCGCACCCGTAACCCGCCTCCTGCTGAGGTGACAGCGGCAGCGAAGGAGGGACGTGTTCAGGACCTGCCGGGCCCAGGGCGCCAGCCTCCCTATTCCGCCCCATCTTTCTCTCCGATTCTTCATCCGAGTCGCTAAGGAACGGATTAACACTAGACGCCGCCATCTTACTTCTCGTCTTCCTGGTTTAACTCTCGCGGAGTGTTTCTCCTCGTCTGCCCGGCCCGTCCTCTTGGACCGAACTACCCGAAAGCCGATTGGACAGTTGCATCACTTGATCGACAGCGGATTTAACCATTCGTCATCAACCTAAGGCTGTCAACCTCATGGATCTCCCGTCGGGGAGCTACTGTGTGTGTTTATGGTGCTCAACAGACTTGCAATTATAGAGCTTTAGACATTCAATCAAATGAAGGGCTAATGTCTTATACAGCTTGCAAAAGGACATTTTTATTTTTATTCATAAAGTCATCCGAGATTTGAGAAAAAAATATTTGAGCCCATTCAGTCCTTTAGGTTAAGTTTACACATGCGTACTGATGGGCTTTAACGCTGTCAGGGGTCAAAGGATGCACTGAGCTATGCGCAAGCGCAGTCCGGTGTGAGCGGTTCTGAATGACATTTAATGGTACATTATAAAGTGCCTGTGGAGGTATCAAAAGCTTAAAGAGGTAAGTTTACTGTTTCCACATCAGGAGTCTGCAATTCCATGATGAAGTGTTCATTTTCAAACACTACGCATGCTTCAGATTTAAATCAGAAGGGTAGACTAGATGTGCTAGTCATATTATAAATGTTAAACCATCGTTAAGAAATCAGAATGCGAACATTTAAAGCATTGCCAAAAGAGACAGTCGATGAAATCATTTTTTGTTTTATGGAGTAAATTGTTATGATCAGGTATGTATACACTTCCTTTAAGGATAGTGAAAGCAGACTCATCAGAAAAAAAATTCACCAAAGATTTGTACGATTACTTTTGTATATATTAGGACATTGGAATGAACTGGGTGCGGGCATAGATATGATGGCAAGGATAGCTTCCTCTTGTACTGTATTATTTTGTGAACTCGTATTGTAATTCATTGAACTGGAAACTTTGACTATGTTATCAAAGGATGGGCCACAGGGGAAAAGTGGGTGAATGGCATTGATGATAATGCTTTGAGAAACAGCAGAAACTTGATGGGTCATATCACCTCTTCTCCGTCATGAGTAAAATATAAGAAATTTTTGTATCCCTTCTGTCTGCACAGTAATTCTGTAGCCTAGTCTTGAGCATGAGTGTCTTAGAAACATAGAAACATAGACAATAGGTGCAGGAGTAGGCCCTTCGAGCCTGCACCGCCATTCAGTATGATCATGGCTGATCATCCAACTCAGAACCCTGTACCAGCCTTCCCTCCATACCCCCTGATCCCTTTAGCCACAAGGGCCATACCTAACTCCCTTTTAAATATAGCCAATGAACTGGCCTCAACTGTTTCCTGTGGCAGAGAATTCCACAGATTCACCACTCTCTGTGTGAAAAAGTTTTTCCTAATCTCGGTCCTAAAAGGCTTCCCCTGTATCCTCAAACTGTGACCCCTCATTCTGGACTTCCCCAACATCGGGAACAATCTTCCTGCATCTAGCCTGTCCAATCCCTTTAGAATTTTATACGTTTCAATCAGATCCCCCCTCAATCTTCTAAATTTCAACGAGTATAAGCCTAGTTGATCCAGTCTTTCATCGTATGAAAGTCCTGCCATCCCAGGAATCAATCCTTCTTTGTACTCCCTCTATGGCAAGGATGTCTTTCCTCAGATTAGGGGACCAAAACTGCACACAATACTCCAGGTGTGGTCTCACCAAGGCCTTGTACAACTGCAGTAGTACCTCCCTGCTCCTGTACTCGAATCCTCTTGCTATAAATGCCAGCATACCATTCGCCTTTTTCACCGCCTGCTGTACCTGCATGCCCACTTTCAATGACTGGTGTTTAATGACACCCAAGTCTCGTTGCACCTTCCCCTTTCCTAATCGGCCACCATTCAGATAATAATCTGTTTTCCTGTTTTTGCCACCAAAGTGGATAACTTCACATTTATCCACATTAAATTGCATCTGCCATGAATTTGCCCACTCACCTAACCTATCCAAGTCACCCTGCATCCTCTTAGCATCCTCCTCACAGCTAACACTGCCGCCCAGCTTCGTGTCATCCGCAAACTTGGAGATGCTGCATTTAATTCCCTCATCCAAGTCATTAATATGTATTGTAAACAACTGGGGTCCCAGCACTGAGCCTTGCGGTACCCAACTAGTCACTGCCTGCCATTCTGAAAAGGTCCCGTTTATTCCCACTCTTTGCTTCCTGTCTGCCAACCAATTCTCTATCCACATCAATACCTTACCCCCAATACCGTGTGCTTTAAGTTTGCACACTAATCTCCTGTGTGGGACCTTGTCAAAGGCCTTTTGAAAATCCAAATATACCACATCCACTGGTTCTCCCCTATCCACTCTACTCTACTAGTTACATCCTCAAAAAATTCTATGAGATTCGTCAGACATGATTTTCCTTTCACAAATCCATGTTGACTTTGTCCGATGATTTCACCGCTTTCCGAATGTGCTGTTATCAC
Source organism: Mobula birostris (assembly GCF_030028105.1). Lineage (NCBI taxonomy): Eukaryota > Metazoa > Chordata > Chondrichthyes > Myliobatiformes > Myliobatidae > Mobula > Mobula birostris. The sequence goes on from NC_092388.1 coordinate 22,380,346, forward strand.
ATCTTTGATAACTGACTCTAGCAGTTTCCCCACCACCGACGTTAGACTAACCAGTCTATAATTCCCCGGTTTCTCTCTCCCTCCTTTTTTAAAAAGTGGGGTTACATTAGCCACCCTCCAATCCTCAGGAACTAGTCCAGAATCTAAAGAGTTTTGAAAAATTATCACTAATGCATCCACTATTTCTTGGGCTACTTCCTTAAGCACTCTGGGATGTAGACCATCTGGCCCCGGGGATTTATCCGCCTTTAATCTCTTCAATTTACCTAACACCACTTCCCTACTAGCGTGTATTTCCCTCAGTTCCTCCATCTCACTGGACCCTCTGTCCCCTACTATTTCCGGAAGATTATTTATGTCCTCCTTAGTGAAGACAGGACCAAAGTAATTATTCAATTGGTCTGCCATGTCCTTGCTCCCCATAATCAATTCACCTGTTTCTGTCTGTAGGGGACCTACATTTTTCTTTTCACATATCTATAAAAGCTTTTACAGTCAGTTTTTATGTTCCCTGCCCGTTTTCTCTCATATTTTTTTTTCTCCTTCCTAATTAAGCCCTTTGTCCTCCTCTGCTGAACTCTGAATTTCTCCCAGTCCTCAGGTGAGCCACTTTTTCCGGCTAATTTGTATGCTTCTTCTTTGGAATTGATACTATCCCTAATTCCTCTTGTCAGCCACGGGTGCACTACCTTCCTTGATTTATTCTTTTGCCAAACTGGGATGAACAATTGTTGTAGTTCATCCATACGATCTTTAAATGCTTGCCATTGCATATCCACCGTCAACCCTTTAAGTGTCATTTGCCAGTCTATCTTAGCTAATTCACATCTCATACCTTCAAAGTTACCCTTTTTTAAATTCAGAACCTTTGTTTCTGAATTAACTATGTCACTCTCCATCTTAATGAAGAATTCCACCATATTATGGTCACTCTTACCCAAGGGGCCTCTCACGACAAGATTGCTAATTAACCCTTCCTCATTGCTCAATACCCAGTCTAGAATAGCCTGCTCTCTAGTTGGTTCCTCGACATATTGGTTCAAAAAACCATCCCGCATACATTCCAAGAAATCCTCTTCCTTAGCACCCTTACCAATTTGGTTCACCCAATCTACATGTAGATTGAAGTCACCCATTATAACTGCTGTTCCTTTATTGCACACATTTCTAATTTCCTGTTTAATACTATCACTACTACTGTTAGGTGGCCTGTACACAACTCCCACCAGCGTTTTTTGCCCCTTAGTGTTATGCAGTGACTAAACATTAGATAATGCTTATAGCCTTATTTCTTTTATACATGGGTGATACAATAATGTGTGTGTTTTCCATATGTATTTGTAGACTATTGTAAAACATAAAGTAAAACTAATTCTCTAAACTTATTTAAATAGTTAACAAAGGGTGTTGCATTTTACAAAATATAAAATGACATCTACTCAAAGCAATTTACTGAGTGAATGTTGCAACTAAATGAAACACAAGCATCTGCAGATGCTGGAAATCTGAAATGGACAACAGAAAGTGCTGGAGAAACAGCTTTGGTCAGGCAGCATCGGTGGAGTGAGAGAAACAGAGTTAACATTTCAGGTTGTGGAATATTAACATTTGTGAAAAAGAATCAAATATTGCTGCCCTTTGATCCTGTTCCACCAGTGATATCGTGACTGATTTGTGACTTAAGTCCACACTATTGCCTTTGCCACATTTTCCCTTCCATTTTCGTCACATTGATCCTGACTCTAAAAATTAACAAGTGAAATAGCATTAACTTCTTTTGAAATACAGTATTTATTTAATTTTTAGCGCACCAAAATATTTCATACCTTTGCTTTTTCAAAGGTTACCGAAATTAATTTAAGGGTTGATCTGAGTTGTCCACCTAAGGACCTGGTTCGTCTTCCTGGACAGCTCAATTGGTGGTGACACTGGTGACATGGAAGGATATGAATGTATGGTCCTGGAGGCAAAATCTAATAGAAGCAGTATGGTCTTAACTACGGGGGGGGAGGAGGATCGAGGTCTGGAAGAAGAATGATAAAGGATTGAGGTTACATGAATGATACCACAGCAAGGAGGAGAAGGGAGCTTTTCCTCTTTGGGTTAACTAAGGATGTCCCAAGCACTTTACAGCTAATGAGCTACTTTTGAAGGATAACTAATCATTGCTGTAATATAAGAAGTACATCAATTTCCCTCGATCAAACTGTCACAAAGAGGAATGAGCATATCCAGGTCTTATCTTTTACAGCTAGTTGATTGAGGGGGAAAAAAGTATTGGCCAGAACGTCAGGGAGTACTCTCCTACTCTTTAAGTGGCATTAGGTAATCTTTAACATTTGCCTGAGAAGGCAGTTTACGTCTCATGTTTTCCGGGAGACAATAAGGTGTTTCCTCATTGCTACACTGGGCGTGTCAGCTCAGAATTTGTGCTCGAGATTTTGGAATAGGTTTTGGATCCATAATCTCCTGACTCAGTGGAATATACACTACCTGTGATCTCAGTTAGCACTTCTGCACCAATAAATCGCCAACGGGTCTGTGTGGAGGAGCTGCCTGTGAGAACTTGCTGTAGGCCAGCCAGGTCAAGCAGTGCTTCCCTTCTGCAGAGATTTGTGGAGTTGATACAATAGCCATATTTCCACAGTATTGTAATCAATGGTGTTGAAGAGAGTAAGTTAACAATTATCTTCCCCTGCCTGGTTACGATGGTGCAGAGTCAGGATGTCCCACGCTCAGTGGGCTTGAAGTGTTCATGCATTTTACATTGTGCAATGATACTCTATTAAGCAAGTATCAATGGAAGTGCTTGCCAGTTTCCAAAGCAACCTCTTTGTTAAACTGGCAGGCTATGTTCTTAAGAGACAATAATATTTGATTACTAGCGGGTACATAATCCAGGATTATTTTTGCAAGACTGGGTCTCATTTGAATCTGATAATATCTATGGAAGTTTATTTGCATGTACAGGTTTTCATAAGCACATAAGATTGGGGCAGCATGTTAGTGTAATGCAATTTCAGCACCAGCAAGTGGTTTCAATTCCTGCTGCCGTCTGTACGTTCTCCCTGCGACCACGCGGGTTTCGTCTGCAGCACACACAGAATGCGGGAGGAACTCAGTGGGTCAGGCAGCGTCTATGGAAATGAATAAACAGTGTACATTTTGTGCCGGGATCCTTCTTTAGGATTGGAAAGGGAGGGGGGAAGATGCCAGTGGGGGGAAGGGGAAGGAGGACAATCTGGAAGGTGATATGTGAAGCCAGGTAGGTGGGGCAGGGGGTGGGGGATGAAGTAAGAAGCTGGGAGGTGATAGGTGGAGAAGATAAAGGGCTGCAGAAGAAGAAATCTGATAGAGGAGAGTGGGCAGTGGGGATAAAGGGAAGGAGGAGGAGGAGCGGGGGAATTGACAGGCAGGTGAGGAGAAGAGGTAGAAGGCCAGAGTGGGGAATTGAATAAAAGGGAAGGGGAAGGGGAGAAAAAAATACTGGCAGTTGGAGAAATCAATGTCCATGCCTTCAGGTTGGAGGCTACCTAGATAGAATATGAGGCGTTCCTCCCTCAACCTGAGAGTGGCCTCATCATAGCAGAAGAGGAAGCTATTGAATGACATGTCAGAAAAGAAATGGGGATATGAATTAAATGGCTATACACTGAGAAATCCTGCCTTTTGCTGATGCAGAGGGGCTGCTCGAAGCAGTCCCCCAATCTACATCATGCCTCACCAATACAGAGGAGGCCGTTATCAGGAGCACTGGGTACTGTAGACAACCCCAGCAGATTCGCAGGTGAAGTGCTGCCCCAGCTGGAAGGACTGCTTGGTGCCCTGAATGGAGGAGGAGAAGGAGGAGGTGACACTTCTGCCTCTTGCAGGGTTAAGTGCCAGGAGGGAGATCAGTGGGCAAATGGACAAGGGAATCGCAGACCGAGCGATTCTTGTGGAAGGTGGATTGTAAAGTGGAGGCAAAGAAGTGTTTTGTGGTAGGGTCCCATTGAAGATGGCAGAAGTTGTGGAAAATGATTTTCCCCAACGTGCTTCAGTTTCCTCCCACATTCCAAAGATGTACAGATTAGTAGGTTAATTGGCCACATGGGTATAATTAGGCTCACTGGGCCTAAAAAGTCTGTGCTGTATGTCACTAAATAAGACAGAAAGTCGTTTGTAATCTGGGGAGTGTCTGTAGAGGAGAAATTAACAGGAATGAAAAGGGGAGAAAAAAAACCCAGAATCTGATGATCTGCGTTCCTGGGTTTTGAGGTAGATGACAAATGGAAAGGATAAATACATTGATTATCATCATTCAATATTCCATTGGTTCTTGAAGCGTTCCCACAGAAAACTGCTGGAATGCTTTATTAATGAAATGGTAAAGAAGATCATGGATAGTAAGATGGGGTAAAATTGCCATTGATTTATTACATGCAGATCTGATTTGAATTTTTGGAAATTGTATCTATCAAGAGCAGATGAGAACAAACTGATTGATATGATACATATCATGAACACGGATTCTGCAGATGCTGGAAATCATGAGCAACACATGTAAAATGCTGGAGGAACTCTGCGAGTCAGGTAGCATCTCTGTAGAAAATAGACAGTTGAAGTTTTGCGCTTGAGAAATGGCAGCTGTTTATTCCCCTGCATAGATGCTGCCTGACTTACTGAGTTCCTTCAGCATTTTGTGTGTATTTATATGATGTATGTGGACTTTCTGAAGGCTAGTTGCCATATATATGGTTATTCAATGAAATTAGGGTGCTTTGTATTGGGGTCAAGTACTGATTTGAATGGAGAATTGTTCAATGGATAGAAAATAGTAGGCTTAAAAAGGTCATATTTGGCGGTTGGGGAGCTTGGTGCATTGCTGCTAGGGCCAGAACTGTTCAAGGACCAGGATAAGCCACTTGAGTGTAACATATCCCAGTTTGATGATGATCCGAAGTCAGGAGACATTGTGGGCTGAGGAGAATATAAAGAGGCTTTGAAGGAAAAGTAAATGGACAATGATGTGGTAGATGGAGTACAGTGTGAGGAAAAACGTAAAGTCACCACCTTTGAAAGAAAAAATAACAACTTTTTTTGAATGTTGATAGTTTGAAAGTTACTCAGTGTCATGGGATCTGGATGTACCTATATATGAATTGCTACAAATTAGTCCATGGTTGCAGCCAGAAACTAAGAAGACAAATAGTAAGTACATTGTCCATTTTTTGGTCAGAGGATTCCAGTATAAGACCAGAGATGTCCTTTTCCAATTATGTAAAACTATGATGTGACATCATCTGGAATATTATGCCGCTGCTACTGTGTGATAACCGGAATCTCCGGAGCAGAAGGTCCCGAAATCCTCGGCTTGCGTGTTTCAGCGGCCGGGGCGAGGTCGAAGGCGCTCGGCAGGGGGTGGCACTCGGGAGGCTGTATTGGAGAGGTTGGTCGGAAGCTTGAAGTTTTTGGACGGATGGACTCAGTGTCGGCTGTGGTCGGCTGCTTCCAAGGCATCGGCAAGTTGATGGTGCCTGGAGGTTTATGGCAGGGAGTTTCTCCCTTTTGCTGCCCGCTATCGGGGACTCGGGGATCTTTGAGACTTTATTTACTGTGCCCATGGTTTGTTCTTCATCAAATTATGGTATTGCTTTGCACTGCTGTAACTATATGTTATAATTATGTGGTTCTGTCAGTGTTAGTCTTTGGTTTGTCCTGTTTTCTGTGATACCATTCCGGAGAAACATTGTATCATTTCTTAATGCATGTATGCATTTCTAAATGACAATAAAAGAGGACTGAGTGTTCTCATAATCTAAAATCTAAAGGTTTGGTCTTCTTACAGAAGGAGGGATATACCTGTGGTAGAGCAAGTGGAGCAAAGGTCAATTACGTTCATTTCTGCTGCAGAATGTTGAATGAGAGTGATTAACCAAATTACTGATAATCTTGTGTTCACAAGAATGGTGTTCATTGAAATGTACAAAATTCTTAGTGGAGTTGACAGGATAGATGCAGATGTTTCTGCTGACTGGAATCTGTAAAATCAAGAACCATGGTGTCAAAGTGAGAAGTTGGCTATTAAAGATATAAGGAAGTGGAAATTTCTCACTTACAGTGACGTGAATCAGTGGAATTTTTGATGAGGGGCTGGGACACAAATCACCTTTAGTTCAAGATTGCTGGATCTTGAACTATTACGGTCATGTTTAAGCTGTATGGGACATTGGTGAGATTGCACCTGGAATATTGTCTGCAGTTCTGGTCACTGCTCTTCAGGAAGGATGTGATTAATTTAGAAAGATTGCAGAAAAGATTAACAAGAATGTTGTCAGGACTGGAGGGCTCAAGTTACATGGGGAGAGAGACTGGATGCCTAGATCTGTTTCCCTGGAGTGAAAAAGAAAATTAGAGGTGTCCTTACAGAGGTAGATAATATCACGAGGGGCATCGACAAGTTCGATGGTCACAGTCTTTTTTGCATGAAAGGGGAGTCTAAAACTCGAGGGCTGAGGTTTAAGGTATAAGAGAAAGAATTAAGGTGGAACTGAAAGGCAAGCTTTTCATACAGAGGATGCGGATATATAGATAAATAGAGAAAATGGTAGACCTGGTTACGGTTGGAGTGTTTAACGTATATTTGGACAGGCCTATAGATAACAAGGTGTGGAGGAGTATGGGCCAATCAGGCAAATGGGACTAGCTTAGGTAGGCGACTTAGATGGCTTAAAGGAATCAAGAGATATGGGTTTAGTATGGGAAAATGCTACTGAGGTTATCGATCAGTCATGATCTTATAGAGTGATGGAGTAGGATAGGAAAGCCCGGTCCTGCTATATATTAGGTTCCTATTTATTTATTATAAAGGAAAGGAAAGGTACGTCGCATCCGGAGGTTCTCCGGTTAGCGGACGATTTCCCTCCATGCCTCTCTGATATAGTGGGGAACCGCGTACGAGGCAAGTTACAGCAGTAGTTTGCCATTGCCTTCTGCCAGGTGAGTTTCCAGCTTGTAACCCAGCACGGATGGAAAGCGTGCAGGGGAGCCGGCTGGATTCGAACTTGGGACCTTTCGTCCGAAGTCTGACGCTGATGCCACTATGCCACCAGCCAGGTCTTTATTATAAAGCAGGTCTGTAAATAATACTTTTGAATTTTACATGAGAAATAGAGCAAGTGTAGTTTATGCTGTTAGAACATTTTTCAGCATTTAGAATGATCATGCTGAATATATAGTTCATGCAAATTGTTAACCAATGCATAGGCTTTTTGGCCGGCTGGTGACGTAGTGGCATCAGCGCCGGACTTCAGAGCGAAGGCTCCTGAGTTCGAACCCAGCCAGCTGCCCTGGCACGCTTTCCATCCGTGCTGGGTTGAGCATCGAGCTAGCAACTTGACCTCATAAAAACAAAATTGCCTGCTAAAGAAACATCAACAGCAAAAAGATGATGGCCTATGCTCTCTTGTGAGTTTAAAAGGCAACTTCTTTCCACAGGCTTTGATTTCTCTAGTGCTAGGGTTCCCAATCTGGGGTCCATGGGTCACTTGGTCAGTGGTTGGGGTCCATGGCATAAAAAAGGTTGGGGACCTCTGCCTTAATGTCTAAAAACATTTCAATCTTGCACTCTCATAATCAAAGATTGACAATCTGTAGGCCTTGAGATTGAGAATTCGAAGAGAAAATTCCCTACTATGACTTGAATTGCTGACCCTTCATCCTACGATCATGCTGGTACTAGTTCTAATTCTCCAATTACCGAAAGTAGTCTCAACATCAATCATATCGACGACTCCTGGGAGCTTCTGTCTTTCATTCTTTGTTTTCCAAATGATTTGAAAACAAGCTGGTGGATATATTTAGCATCCTTTTGCTGAGTATCATTTTCATGGACAAACTTTTTTTTGTCTTGAAATGTGCAGGTTAAACCTGGAGAGCTTCAGTAGGCAGAACAATCCCTGCTTGAGTATGATCTCCATGTGAGACGATTGATAAAAGTCTGCAAGCTCTCTTTAAGTATAACTGTCAGGAAAGACTGAATTGATAGTGTGTCATCTCTTAGAAAAAGTAGTCCTAAGGGTGGACTGATAAACACATGCTTTATGGATAGGGTAGATGCCAAGAAAGTGTTTCTGTTGCCGAGAGATATTAAGTTAGGGCCATATGCATAACAGAGTTACTCATAATTCTAACAGAGAATTGAAGAAAACATTCTTTTCCCAAGTTACTGATGAGAATATAGATTTACAATGTAGAGAACATGGATGATAGATAGTACATCATGGAACAGGTCCTTTGGCTCACAATGTCTGTGCCAATCACGATGTAAATCTAAAACTAATCCCATCTGCCTGCAAAAGGTTCATATCCCTCCATTCCCTTCCTGCTCATGGGTCTGTTGAAATACTTATTAAATGTTCCTATCATGTCTTCATCTACAACTGTCCCTAGCAGTGTGTTTCAGCACCTATCAGCCTCTATGTAAAATAAAACTTGCCTCAGAGATTTCTTCTGAATTTTCCTCTTTCCACTTTAAAGTTATGCTCTTTACATAGAAACATAGAAAACCAACAGCGCAATACAGGCCCTTCGGCCCACAATGCTGTGCCAAACAAGTACTTACTTTAGAAATTAACTAGGGTTACCCACAGCCCTCTATTTTTTCTAAGCTCCATGTACCTATCCAGGAGACTCTTAAAAGACGCTATTGTATTCACCTCCACCACAGTCGCCGGCAGCCCATTCCACGCACTCACCACTCTTTACGTAAAAACAGAAAACTTACCCCTGACATCCCCTCTGTACCTACTTCTAAGGACCTTAAAACTGTGCCCTCTCATGTTAGCCATTTCAGCCCTGGAAAAAAGCCTCTCATTATCTAATACACCTCTATCAGGTCACCCCTCATCCTCTGTCGCTCCAAGGAGAAAAGGCCAAGTTCACTCAACCTATTCTCGTAAGGCATGCTCTCCAATCCAGGCAACATCCTTGTAAATCTCCTCTGCACATTTTCTATAGTTTTCACATCCTTCCTGTAGTGAGGTGACCAGAACTGAGCACAGTACTCCAAGTGGGGTCTGACCAGGGTCCTATAAAGCTGTAACAGTACCTCTCGGCTCTTGAGCTCAATCCCACTTTAGTAGGATCTTTTTCCCTGGAAAAAGACTGTGACTATCAGCTCTGTCTATACTCTCATTATTTTCTATACTTCCCTCAAGATGCCCCACAATCTCTGATAACCCAGAGAAAACAATCCGAGTTTGTCCAATTCTTCCTTCCTAGCTAATACTTTCCAATCTTGCCAACATTGCAGCAAATGTCTTCTGCACCATCTCCAAAGCCGCCTCATGCTTCCTTTTATTCAGCGACCAGATCTGGACTCAATACTTTTGAATGTGACCAATGTATTTCATACAGCTGAATGTTATTTACCTACTTTTATACTGAATACTCTGAGTGATGGAGGCAAGCTGTGGTTAAAGTTAATAACGTGGATGAATTTAAGTGAAGTGAAGTCAGAATATGAGAGGTAAAAGGAATAGAAGGATGTGGAGATCAAGTCAGTTGAAGAAACATTGAGAAATGGTTTGTGAAATATGAACATCAGCATGGATGTGATGGACTGAATGGCCTTTTTCAATGTTGTAAGTTCATAAAGTCAGATAATTTGCCCTTCCTTTCCTGTTACTGCATTAATTGCAGTAAAATAATGTTTACCAGAAGTTTTAGGTATTTAGATATGACAGTTTTTTTTTTACTATTCCAACTACTGGTGCAACAAACCAATCAAAAGTCATTTAGTAAAACCATTTAACATTATGGAGGGCCAGGAAGCAGAGGACAGGAGGAACCCATTTCCCTTTGTAGAAAGGTTGCTAACCAGTGGTACAGATATAAACAACGGGTAGATGGATTTCAGAGAAGTTGAAAACAAAAACTTTTACCCAGATAGTGTTTGGTGTATGGTGTCTGGTACTTGCTGGCTGAAAGTTGGTAAGTTCTCGATGACACAAGAGCGGCATGGTGGTATAGTGTTTTACCATAACAGTGCCAGCAACCCAGGTTCAATTCCACCACTGTCTGTATGGAGTTTGTACGTTCTCCTTGTGACCATGTGTGTTCCCTCATTGTGCTCCAATTTCCTCCCACGTCCAAAGATGTACGGGTTAATTCATCACATGAGCGTAATTGGGCAGTATGGGTCCTTGGCTTGTTACTGTGCTGTATCTCTAAATAAAAATTTCCAAACCAAGATCTGGGCAGTAGTAGCAAACAACTTTCTTTGCCCTTCATTAACTTTTGTGCCACCTTTTTATCAAAATAAGTGGTGCTCTCTCAGCTGGCAATAATTGATAACTGTGCGGGTTAAATAATCTAAAGAAAAAGAGTTGAAACAATGCCTTTACATTGAAATGAATTCTTTGAAAGTTTCTGGGCAGGGCACAAAGCAAAGTTGCTTTCAAGCCTGGATTTCTCAAGAAATTAATGTTCTGCTGAGAGTATATGAATCACCTAACAAGGAACTAACACCTTTAGAGGGAATAAGGGCTGAGGACCATACAACGCGAATTGTTTTAATAACACTATAGTGTAAAAGGTATCAAAAATTAAATTATCAAACTGTGTTTGATATAAAATCCTGAAACTGGCAGCTCATTCCACACTCTCACTACTCTCAGAATGGAGATGTTCTCTTTCATGTGCCCATTAAACTAAATTCCTTAAATGACTTACTTTCAAGAAATTATTTAAAACTACTGCATTCAAAAACATTGTTATGGAATATTATATTGCTGAAAATAATCACAAGCAAAATTCATTTATTTTCAGTTGAGGGAGATTATTAATCTTTCATCAAAATCCAACACCACTGTGGACTATTTGATGTAATACACTGTGACTTTTATTAATTTGCCTCTCTATTGGATCCATGAGGAAAGGAACAACAAATGGACTGTAAGGTGTTAAGCTTCTGCCTTTACTGCTCTTTGGGTGTGCAGTTTATTGAAATAATTGAGTGATCAGTCATGGATAGGCATATGGACAAGTAGAAACATTTGTCTTCACACAGAGAAGGCTATTTGTAAATGGGTTTGCAAAACTTAAGATATATGAAAACGTGCAGAAATACAGTATTTAACTTCCGAAAATGAAGTTTTTTTTTACTAACACTTAGTATCCCTTATCAAATTGCAAATTTCTGTAGATTAAAGAAGTTGATGAGAAAAACGGAGAAATGATTTTCTTCAGCAGGAGAATCCAGAACAACCTTTCAAAGCAAAATTAGGATTTTCTCATTCAGTCTTTGTAAAGGCTAATGTAAGAGGATTTGGGTATGATAATAGAGACTCCTTGAACCAATTATATGGCGTTCTGGTGAGACCACATTGTGAATTTTGAGCATGTAGTTTTGGTCTCCTCTGCCTCCGAGAGGAGAGGTGTAGACGGAGTGCAACAAAGATTCTCCAGTATAATTCTTGGATCGTTGTATTTCTTGTTTGTGAAGAAGTTGAGAAGAATTCCTAATATTCTGTTGAAATATCTAAAATTCTTTTGGAGTTATGATAGAGGATGCAGGTTCAATGTTACCAGTGGCTGGGGTGTCCACTGCAGGGTATCACAACTTCAGTAAGGGGTTAGCCATTCAGGACAAAGTTGAGAAGAATCTTTTTTTCATCCAGGGGATAGATATTGCTGTACAGAAAAGCAATGGAATATATTCAAGTCAGAAATTGATAATTGAGAATTAAGGCATAAGGAACCAAATATTCTCCTCCTACTTCTGATTCTTGTGTTCTGATGCACTATGACTGCTTGTCTTTAGCAGTTTTGACCATTGTCTTATAGTTGTGGAACACAACAGTGCACAAAGAGGCCATTTAGCCCATCTAGTCCATGCCGAACCATAAATCTGCCTAGTCCCATCAACTTGTAACCGACAATAGCCCTGCATACTTCTGTACATGTACCTATCCAAACTTTTCTTAAATGTTGAAATTGACCTCACATCCACAAATTGCATGAGCAACTTGTTCCACACTCTCATTATCCTCTTGAGTGGAGATGTTCTCCTTTATATGCCCATTAAATATTTCACCTTTCACACTTAACCCATGACCTCTAGTTGTAGTTTCATCCAACCTCGGTGCAAAAAGCCTGATTGCACTTAACCTGTCAAAACCCCTCATAATTCTGTATCATTCGTTCATTCTGTGCCATGTTATATGATGTAGGTGATCATGGCCTTTCCGTGACTATGATTGTTCTTGGCAAATTTTTTTACTGAATTGGTTTGCCATCGCCTTCTCTGGGCAGTGTCTTTACAAGGTGGATGGCCTCAGCCCTTATCAATATCCTTTAGAAATTGTCTGCCTGGTGTCACTTGTCACATAAACAGGACTTATGATTTGCAGAGCTGCTCATACGACCGTCTACCACCTGCTCCTGTTGTTTCTCATGACCCTGATCGGTGGGGGAGGGGGGCCGAGGGGAGGGAAGGAGCACCTTACACCTCCTTTGGTAGAGACGAATCTTCACCCCACCATCCATAATCCTCGATTAAATCCAGCTTCAATCTTCTATGTTCTGTAGTATAAAGTCCTAACCTATTCAACCTTTCCTTATAACTCAGGTCCTCAATTCTTGGCAACAGCCTTCTACAGTTTTAAAGGCACTCTTTCAATGATATTTATATCTTTCTTGTAGGTAGGTGACCAAAACTGGACACAATACTCCAATTTAGGCCTCACCAACATCTTACACAATCTCAACATAACGTCCCAACTCCTGTAGACAAGAGAAAATCTGCAGATGCTGGAAATCTGAGCAACATACACAAAATGCTGGAGGAACTCAGCAGGCCAGGCAGCATCTACGGAAAAGAGTACAGCTGACGTTTCAGGCCAAAACCCTTTGGCAGGACTGGAGAAAAAAAGCTGAGGAATAGATTTAAATGGTGGGGGAGGGGAGAGAGCAACAGAAGGTGATAGGTGAAACCGGAAGATGGAGGGATGAAGTAAAGAGCTGGGAAGTTGATTGGTGCAAGAGTCAGAACGCCATGGAAGAATGAAAAAGTGGGAGGAACATCTGAGGGAGATAATGAGTGGGCAAGGCGATAAGGTGAGAGAGGGAAAAGGATGGGAAATGGTGGAGGAGAGGGGCGAGGCGTGTGGCACATTGTCGGTACTTTGAGAAATCGATGTTCAGGTTGGAGGCTACCCTAACAGAATAAAAGGTGGTGTTTCTCCAACCTAAGTGTGGCCTCATCACGACAGTGGAGGTGGCCATGGACGGACATATAGGAATGGGAATGCAAAGTGGAATTAAAATGGGTGGCCACTGGGAGATCCTGCTTTCTCTGGCAGATGGAGCGTAGATTCTTAGCAAAGCAGTCTCCCAAACTACGTCGGTCTCATACAGAAAGGCCACACCGGGAGCACTGGACATGGTATACAACCCCAACAGACTCACAATTGAAGTGTCGCCTCAACTGAAAGGACTGTTTGTGACCCTGAATGGTATTGAGGGAGGAGGTGTAAGGGCAGGTGCAGCACTTGTTTTGCTTGCGAGGATCAGTGCAGGAGGAAGATCAGTGGGGAGGGACGAACGGACAAGGGAACTGCGTAGGGAGCGATCCTTGCTTCATAAATACATTGATTTATGAATGCCAATGTTCTAAAAGCTTTCTTTACAACCCCATCTACCTGTGATGCTACTTTCAAGGAATTACAGATCTGACTTCCCAGATCCCTCTGCTCTACCACACTCCTCAGTGCCCTATTTTCATTGAGTAAGTCCTGTCATGGTTGGTCCTCCCAAAGTGCAACACCTCGCACTTGTCTGCATTAAATTAATCTGCCATTTATCAGCCAATTTTTTTTTTTCAGCTGGTCCAGATCCCACTGCAAGCTTTGATAATCTTCCTTGCTGACCACTAAACCCCAATTCTGGTGTTTTCTGCAGGTAATGTGTATTACGTTGTCACCCAGATCGTTTATATAGGTGACAAACAACAGCAGACCTAGCACCAATCCAATACACCATTAGTCACAGGCCTCCAGTCAGAGGAGCAACCATCTACAAAGGCTCCGACTTTTCCCACAAAGCCAGTGTCTATTCCAATTTACCACCTCATTTGAATGCCAAGAGACTGAACCTTCTTGACGAACTTCCATCCGATACCCTGGCAAAGGTCTTGTTAAGGTCCATGTGGACACATCCATTTCCTTGACTTCATCAACTTAGCTGGTAATTTCCTCGAAAATGTCTGTAAAATTGGTTAAACACAACTTAACCACACACAAAGCCATGTTGGCCATCCCGAATCAGTCCCTGTCCATCCAAATACTTATATATCCGGTCCATTAGAATACTTTCCCACTGCTGATGTCAGGCTCACTGGACTATAACTTCCTGGCTTATCCTTAGAGACTTCCTGAAACAACAGAAGAATGTAAGCTGTCCTCTGATCCTCTGGCACCTTACCAGTGGCTAAGAATGTTTTAGATATCTCTGCTAGGGCCCCTGCAGTTTCTGCACTAACCTCCCACAGGGTCTGAGAGAATACATTGTTGGACACTCCGGGTTTATCCACCCTAATTTGTCTCAAGACAGCAAACCTCCTTCTCCGTAATCTGTATAAGATCCATAACCTCACATTTGCATTGCCTCACTTCTATAAACTCTCTGTCCATCTCCTGAATAAATACAGATGCAAAAAAAAAATCTATTTAAGATCTTCTCCCATCTCTTGGCTCCAAGCATAGATTACTACTCTGCTCTTCCAGAGAACCAATTTGGTCCCTTGCTATCTTTTTGTTCTTAATATCTCTGCACAGGCCCTTAGGATTCTCCTTCACCTTGTCTTCTTTTAGCCCTCTTGATTTCCTTCTTGTGTTCTCTTGCATTTCTTATACTCCTCAATACCTCCTTTGTTCCTGCTTGCCTTTACCTGCAATGCCTCTCCTTTTTCTTAATCAGGGCCTCAATATCTCTTGAAAACCAAGGTGCCAGAAAACAGCCTGGCCCAATCCACACTTGCCAGATCTATTCTGATACTATCAAAATTGGCCTTTCTCCAATTTAGAATCTCAACCTAAAGGTCTGATGTATCCTTTAACGTCATTACATTTTCGTAACATCATTACAAAAATGACATTTTGATCACTAGATGCACTGTGTTCCCCTACAAACTTCTGTCACCTGCCCTGTCTCATTCCGCAGTAGGAATCTAGTATCGCACTCTCTAGTTTAGACTTCTACGTACAGATGAAGGATACTTCCCTGAACACATTTGACAAACTTTTTCCCATCTAGTCTTTTTGCAGTATGGTATTCCCAGCAGATATGTACCATCACAAACGTTATGTTTCTTGTAAAAGCCTGTGATCTCTCTATACATCCGCGGGCTATTGGATGGCCTATTATATAATCCCATTAGCGTGGTCATATCTTTCCTGTTCGTCAGTTCTACCCATAAACTTCACTCGACAGGCTCTCCAGTCTGTCCTGACTGAGCACTACCATGACATTTTCCCTGACTAGTAATACCACTATCTTCTTTCAATCCCTCTGCTCTATCACATCTAAAACAATGAAACCCCAAAATATTGTTCTGCAACCAAGTCTCACTAATGGCTACAATATCATAATTCCATGTGCTGATCCATGCCCTAAGCTCAACCACCTTTCATACAATCTTCCCTGCATTGAAATGTATGCAGCTCAGAACATTACTCCCACCATGCTCGACATTTTCATTCCTGACCTTGCATGTGGTTTTAACAACATCTTCCTCCACAACCGCTTCAATATCTGTTCTGGTGCTCTGGTTCACAACCCAGCAACCCTAGTTTAAGTCACCCACTGAAGCACTAGCAAACTTTCCCGCTAGGATAGCAGCCCCCTTCCAGATCAGGTACAACCCATCCCTTATGTATATGTTCCACCTTCCCTGATGCAAAAATCTGAGGCACTTCCTCCTCACCAAATCCATAGCCATGTGTTAAACTGTATGATCTTCTTACTTCTGACCTCGGTAGCACATGGTATGGACAGCAATCCTGAAATCACAACCCTAGAGGTCCTATCTGGTAACTTAGCACTTAACTCCCTGCAGCACCTCATCACCCATCCTGCCTATGTCATTGGTACCAATGTGAGCCACGACCTCTGGCTGCTCACCCTCCCTATGTAGAATGCAGTGGACTTGATCTGAGATGTCTCTGATTCTGGCACCCGGGAGGCAAAAAAATCATCTAGGAATCTCATTCTCATCCACAGAACATCCTTTCTGGTCTACCAACCATTGAATCCCTTATCACTACAGCTTGCCCCTTCTTCCCACTTCCCTTCTAAGCCACAGAGCCAGACTCAGTGCCAGAGACCTGACAGTTGCTGCTTTCCTCTGCTAGGTCATCCCGCCCAACACTCTCCAAAACAGTGTACTTGTTGTGGAGGGGAACGGCCACAGGAATACTCTACACTGGCTGCCTCTCCCCTTCCCCCCTCCTGGCGGTCACCCAGTTACTGTGTCCTGCACTTTGAGTTTAACTATCTCTCTGTATGTCCTGTCTATCAACCCCTCATCTTCCTGAGTCATCTGGAGTTTGTCCAGTTCCAGCTCCAGCTCCAACTCTAACTCTTTAACGCGGTCTGTTAGAAGCTGCGGCTGGATGTACTTCTTGCAGGTGTCATCTTCAGGGACGCTGCCTTCCCACATCCCGCACAAGGGCCATTCCAGTGTCCTGTTTGGCATCTCCACTGCTCGGAATGTGCAATAAGAAAGGAAGGTAGATTTGTTTTTCATTATGTCCTGCGCCTCTCCTTACTGAAGTTTCGCTAAACCAATGTCTCAACTCCCCACTCCAAACACTGCCCCACTTACACAATGGCTGATCCCACGTGGCCACTCCACTTACTGTAACGTCTTTTGATTGGAGCAACACACACAAAATGTTTTTTTTATCGCCTGACTGTACACAATCCAATGTCCCCTCAGTACTGTGGTACGCAAAAGGAACGCTCCCTTCTGCTTCCTTTGCTCAATTCCTTGCTCTCTTCATTGTGCTTATTGTCCCTGTTTCTCTCTTAAACTCTGCTTCCATATAAACTTTGCTTCCCTCATTTAGATATCCTCTGTGCTTGTCACTTAATGTGGGCTTAGTTTGTCCATCATTACTATCTTTGAAAATTTGTTGGTATGGCTCTCCACCCACATCCCTCATGTCTTTTTGTTGCCACTGTAGAATTGTGTACTCTAAGAAGTAGTTCTACTGCTTTTAATTAGCTTGCGATACACTGACTTTGGGAAGGCTCCTTCGTGTCAGATGTCATAGGTTAGGGATTTCAGCTGGCACTGAAATCTAAAGAGGAGATTGGAACCTTCTTCGTGTTTACTTGGCAGTGGACAGCTCATTCCATTTATTGGAAGAAATGAAGCACATCTTAAAAGTAAACATTTCTAGATTTGTTTGCCATTATTTCATGCCTATCAGATCTCTCCATGGAATGATAGTTGAAATTAGCTGAAACAGTAGCAGTTGAACTGCAGTTGACCCTGTAACCTTGGGCTACAAAAGGGTAAGGTCACTCATTTATTACTGAATAACCAACTGAACTTGGCTGATGAGTTGACTTGGCTTGATTTGCAATTTAGTGTCTCAGAGCTGCAAAGGTACATATTAAGAATTGGGTGGTGGTGCAGGCTTAACTTGATGAACTAAATTATTTCTTCTTTCTCATTTACTTTCTGTGGTTATATTGACTTTAAAATTACACACAAGTTATAAAGCCACAGTTGGAATCAGTATCAGTTTTAATATCACTGGCATATGTTGTGTGTAAAATTTGTTATTTTGCGAGTTTGTCGTTCATTCAGAAATCTGATGCAGAGTGGAAGAAGCTGTTCCTGAAACGTTGAGTGCGTGTTTTCAAGCTCCTCAATCTACTCCTGAATGGTAGTAATAAGAAGAGGGTGTTGGGGGTCCTTAATGATGAATGATACCTTCTTCAGGCATCGCCTTTTGAAGGTGTCTTCAATGCTGGGAGGCATCATGATGGAGCTGTTGGAGTTTACATCTTTCTGCAGCTTTGAAAGCCATTACTTTCAAAGTCATAGAGTCATAGCTCATACAGTGTGTAAACGTATCCTTCAGCCCAAATGGTCTATGCTGGCCAAGATGCTGATCTAAGCTGGTCCCATTTGCCCACATTTTGCAGGAGTGTAGAATAAATATCATTCTCCTTATTTAATTTACTTTTGTCTTAAAAAGAACAGTGAAGTGATTATTTATATTTTATATCTCTTAATGCTTAAGCATGCATTATAAAAAAATACAAATAAATCCATATAGTGTTACTGTGTTCAAACTTTCTTGTGAAATACTTCCCTTTTGTTTTTCAGTTTCGCTTTGAATGAAGTGTGTGGTTTTACACCTGAAGAGATGCTGGCATTTTTCCTGATTGGCTTTCTTGTGCATCTTGTTTTCTTTGCCTCCATTTTTGACATCTATTTTACCTCACCACTGGTCCACGGAACTACCCCACATCGAGTGCCACATTCTCCACCGGCAAAGCGCCTTGTCCTCTTTGTTGCTGATGGATTGCGGGCGGATACATTTTTTGAGCTGGATATGAATGGCCAGACGCGTTCACCATTTCTCCGGTATGAATCGTGAAGATCAGAGAAAACACAGATCTTAAGTTAGTGTGTAGAGAATATAATTTTTACATGTTTTGGAGAATGAAAATTGCCACCATAATATATGACATTAATTGAATTATTCAAAGGGAATGCAGAAAAAACTTGCCTATAATGTAGAGCTTACCAATGATTGAGTAGTTTAGATGAATAGAATATATATATTTGACAGCATATTATTTGTGTACAATCCATCCCTTATAAAGTTTCCATTTGGCATCCTTTTGCCTTCCTGGTTTGCTATGGATCTGACTTCTCTAACATGATGAGGAGCTCTGTGAGCTTGATGACTTTGTAGTTGCCTGAAATGAGGAATCCTTTTGAACTGACATTTGAAAAGGAAAGATCTGCCCTGTAGACTTGCTAGTTTTTTATAGGCTGTTTTTGTTTTTGCTGTTCATTGTGAGCATCATTGCCCTGGTACGGTATATGCCAGAAAATTGCTGTTTTCTCCCTAGTGTTGGTCCTTGAGTGGTGCTCATTTATGACATCTCCAGTGTTTTATTTTTGAAAAACAAAGCAGTTACTGGCAAAGCTTCAAAAAGCAATAATGAAAATTCAGTTTGCTGCCGGATCAAAAGGGCCTATTCTGTGCTGGATCCAAATAAGTAGATCATTTTTTTAAAAAATGAGGTATAAATGCTTGGACAACACCAGTGCACGAAATTCAAACATTGTTAAAAGTGGAGAAAATTAATAAACTGTAAAAATCTATAAAAATAGTCTATCACTATCGATCTATTTTAAGATTAATGGTCGTGCAGTGGTTAGTGCAACGCTCTACGGTATAGGCAACACATGTTCAGTTCCTGCCACTGCCCGTAAGGAGTTCCACGTTCTCCTCGTGACCACGTGGGTTTCCTCCGGGTGCTCTGGTTTCCTCCCACTGTCCAAAGACGTACTGGTTGGTATGTTAATTGGTTACTCTAAATTGTCCTTGATAAGGCTAGGATTAAATCGGGGGATTGCTAGGCGGCGTGGCTCGAAGGGCTAGAAGGATCTATCCCACGCTGTATCTCAATAAATAGATAGATAGGAAATTATATACAGTTGCAAGAAAAAGTTTGTGGACCATTTGCAATTACCTGGTTTTCTGCATTAATTACTCATAAAATGTGGTCTGGTCATCATCTAAGTCACAATAATAGACAAACAGAATCTGCCTAAACTAATAACACACAAACAATGGTACTTTTCATGTCTTTATTGAACAAATTATTGAATCATTTACCATCCAGGCTTGGAAAAGTATGTGAACCCTTGTATTTAATAACTAGTAAAACCTCCTTTAGCAGCAACAACCTCCACCAAACTTTTCCTGTAGCTGCTGATCAGACTTGCACAATGGGGAGGAGTTTTAGATCATTGCTCCATACAAAACAGTTCATCAATATTTCTGGGATACTCTGGGACAGCCCTGTTCAGCCATGCCGCAGCATTTCAATTGGGTTAAGGTCTAGACCCTGACTTGGCCATTCCAAAACACAAATTTTCTTCTGTTTGAACCTTTCTGTTGTTGATTTACTCTTGTGTTTCGGATCATTGCCTTGCTGATCATCCAACTTCTATTAATCTTCAGGTGACGGATGGCTACCCTGACATTTTCCTGTAAATTATCTTGATACAATTTTTAATTCATTGTTCCCTCAACAAATGCAAGTTGTCCAGGCCCTGAGGTAGCAAAGCCACCCCAAACCATGATGCTCCTTCTACCATTCTTCACAGTTGGAATGAAATTTTGGTATTGGTGTGCAGTGCCTGTTTTCATCCAAACATATCAGTGTGCAATTCTGCCAAAACATTCAACTTTTGTCTCATCTGTCCACAAAACACTGTCCCAGAAGGACTGTGGAACATCCAGGTGGTCTTTTGCAAACTTGAGACTTGTAGCAGTGTTTTATTTGGAGAGCAGTAGTTTCCTCCGTGATGTCCTTCCATGAACACTATGCTTGTTCAACGTTTTTCTTATAGTGGACACGTGAACTAGCAAGTCCTAGAGATTTCTGCAGGTCTTATGCTGTTACCCTTGGCTTCTCTTTCACCTCCAGCATTGCACATTGTGAGCTTTGCAGGACATCCACTCCTAGGGAGAGTAACAACTGTTCTGAATTTCCTCCATTTGCAGACAATTTCTCTTACTGTGGACTGATGAACACTCAGATCTTTAGAAATGCTTTTCTAGCCTTTTCCAGCTTCGTGCATCTCTATAATTCTTCTAAGGTCCTCTGAAAGTTGTTTTGATCAAGGCATGGTGCACATAAACAGATCTTTCTTAAGAAGAGCAGGGTCTGTCAGTAACCTGGCTTTGTGTGTCTTTTTTTATAGGGCAGGGCACCTATACAACCCACACCTCCAATCTCATCTCATTGATTGGAACACCTGACTCCAAATAGCTTTTATAGAAGGCATTACCCCAGAGGTTCAGATACTTTTTTAAAACCTAGACTGTGATTGTTTAAATGGTTTACTCAGTATTGAAGAGAAGAAGTACAATTTTTTGTGTGTTATTAGTTTAG
Source organism: Mobula birostris (assembly GCF_030028105.1). NCBI lineage: Eukaryota > Metazoa > Chordata > Chondrichthyes > Myliobatiformes > Myliobatidae > Mobula > Mobula birostris. The sequence goes on from NC_092388.1 coordinate 22,401,541, forward strand.
ACGGATTGTGTTTGTCTATTATTGTGACCTGGATGAAGATCAGACCACATTTTATAAGTACACACAAGAAAAAGTTTGTGAACCCTTTGCAATTACCTGGTTTTCTGCATTAGTTACTCATAAAGTGTGGTCTGATCTTCTAAGTTACAATAATAGACAAACCCAAACTGCCTAAACTAATAACACACAAAAAATATACTTCTTCCTATATATATATAGGAAGAAGTATATTTTTTGTTATATATATATGTGTGTGTGTGTGTGTGTGTTCGTATGTTTAATGGTCAAGTGTATATTAAAATATCTCAAGGCACTTATAAGCCCTTGGAAGTTTTACAATGTAGAGCAGCAAGCTCATATTATCCAGGCTATGTTATGAATTAAAGTTGCTTCTAAAAGCCAAACACTGACTTCCCCCACCCATGATATTAAGCAAAAAGATGGATGGTTTGGGGTGGAATATTGCAGTAGGTTAAGCATAATGGAGAAAAGCACATAATCTTTTTCTGCTGATGAAGATAACAGTTTGTTTATATCTTTATGTCTTGAAAAATACCATCAGATTATGCACATATTGGGACTGTTATTCTCTCTGTAAAATCACATTAAGACTCAACAAGTAACAGGTATGATAAATGACAGATGATGACTGAAGGATTCATTTTGCCTGAGGCCCATCATTCCATTTTTTTTTCAGTTCAGCACAGCAAGCAGATGGAGATTTGACTAGTACCTTGTGGGTATGTCTATACCTCTGAGAATGTGGTGCTCTCTCAGTATGATTCAAAAAGGACAGCCTTGACGACCTGCTCATTCTGCAGTGGAGACCAGCCATTCAAAACATGTCCAAAACACTTTTCCTCCCCTGGCACAAGTGTTTGCTTTACTAATTCATAAAAAAGAAAGGTCTGCTTAAATTCTGCTAAAAGCAGTGCTCATCACTTGCCTGTCAGTTCCCAGAAGTTCGTTATAATTAATTTGAATTAATTAATTTTTCTTCATGATCGGGCTCAGAAATGACGAATTTGCACTTTAGTTCTGACGCCTTTATAATTAGGAGAGGAGGAGGGAAAGCTTGTACCATGGTAGTATAGTGGTGCAGCAGGTCGTACCGCTGCCTCTCAGCTTCAGCAGCCCCTGCTCCATTCTGACATCCAGTTGCTCTCTGCATGGACTCTTCATGTTCAACCTTGTGTTTCCCCCCAAAACCTCCCCACCCCCAGCTGCTCCAATTGCTCCCCACGACCATGTCCCAAAGATGGTTGAAAATTACCCTGAGTGTAAGCTGGGGATAGGTGAATTGGGATGTAGTTAATGAGCACTTGAGGGAGAATAGCTTACAGGAAAGTAAGTGGGTGGATATGATTGATAGGATGGCTCTGACAGCTAGTATAGATTTGAGAGGCTGAATGATTCCTTCTATGTCATAAGGAGAATTCAGTAACAAATTGGCATGTAATCTACTCAAGTTCAGGATCAATAAAGTTCTGTTAGGTTTTTATTTTCATTGTCAACAGTAAAAACATTATTACAATATTAAAAGCATATTATATTCTCCATTCAGGGATGTGATCAAGGGGAGAGGAAGTTGGGGTGTGTCTCACACAAGAGTTCCCACTGAATCCAGGCCTGGTCACGTGGCTTTGATTGCAGGGTTTTATGAAGATGTCAGTGCTGTTGCTAAAGGTATGCAGTACTTAATTAGTTCTTATATTTTACTGAATCAAATCGTGTGCTATAAGAAAGAAATGAGGATGTATAAAAAAATTTTAAAAAACAATATTTTCTCCTAGGAATGATTATCTTTTGTAACTGCTTAACATCAGGGAGAGATTACTGTCCTTTTTGTTTTGTGAGATGGCAAATTAAAGTTTACTTAGCATTTCACTGTGCAGTTTAATACTCATTGCCCAAATTTTTGTCAGAACCACACATTTTGCTTTTTGTTTTAACAAGATTTCATGCAGTTTATTTCAATGACCTTTAATCTGTTTTGCAGAAAGATAATCATTATTTTAAACATTTTGTTTCAACTTGGGTATAGTTTTTATTTTTTTTTACCCACAAATATAGGTTAGTAGTATTATTTTGTCAGTGATTTTAGTGCTGATGCAGGTGACATTGTTTATAATATTTTATCAAAGCAGAAGTTCAGCACGATAGCGTAGTGGTTAGCACAACACTTCACAGTACAGGCAGCCTGAGTTCAATTCCTGATGCTGCCTGTAAGAAGTTTGTATGTTTTCTGAGTGACCGTGTGGGTTTCCTCTGGGTACTTCAGCTTCCTCCCACAGTCCAAAGACGTACTGGTTCATAAGTTAATTAGTATTGTAAATTGTCCCATGAGTAGACTAGGATGAAATTGGCGGATTGATGGGTGGCGTGGCTCGAAGGTCCAGAAGGGCCTACTCCATGTTGTGTCTCAATAAATAAATACATAAACAAACATTTTGCAACAAATAGTTAAGCATAACCAAAAATAAATAATGTGTGAGATTGCTAGCTTTTTATTATGGCTGCAATTCAGAAAGAGTTGATATCTAAACTGTGAATTTCGGAAGCAAAATCAGTACATGTTGGAAAATCTCTGAATGAGAAGGAAAAAGCAAGGGTCTTGGATTAAAGACCTTCAGCTGAGCATTTAGAAAATTTACTGATTTAACTTCTGATACTCAGACCTGCTAGATTAATAGAAGTTATTTTGCTATATTTAGCTTCTAATCAAATATGGCTTTTTGCAAACACTTTTTTTAAATTCCTGCAGGTTGGAAAGAGAACCCAGTTGAATTTGATTCTGTTTTTAATGAGAGCAGACACACCTGGTGCTGGGGAAGCCCTGACATTTTACCAATGTTTGCAAAAGGTAGGTAAACCTCAATGCAAACTGTTAAAAAAAAAATTATTTCCTTTTAAACAGGTAAGTTACAGGGAAGGAGGAGAGGTGGGAGGTTTTGGGATCCAATTCCAGAGTTTAGTCATTTTTTAAACAATACTTTAGATGTTAGTATTCTGAAATAACAGCAGAAGATAATGACAGCGCTTTGCAGATCAGGGAGAATCTGTGGAAAGCATAACCAAGTAAACACTTCATATTGGTTTCTCAGCATGACCTGCTGAGTGTTTCCAGTATTTTCATCTTTTATTCCAAAGTTTTGTGCCTTGGCCACTGAAGGCTCCCTTGCCAGATGTAGAGTGGTTACATTCAAGAACATTCATGAGTTCAGAATTAGAAGAGTTCCAGAATGCTTGTAGAGCAAAAGGGGCTTTCAGAGAAAAGGATGAGTTGATCTGTGGAGAGATATGAAAACCAAGAAGAAAATGTTAAAAATCAAGGTGTCGTTTGGGAATTGGCACAGTGTGATGGGTGAATTGGTGTGTAGTGTGATATGACAGTGGAGTTTTTCTTTATAGAGAATGGGAAATGGAAGGAAAGGCAAGAGAATCTTGACTAGTTGTCTGGAAGTAATGAAAATGTAGATGAAGGTTTCATCAACTAAAGGGTAGGATCAACTAAAAGGTAGGTGACCTTAAAGGGGTGGGTAGATGGAGACAGTCCAAGTAAAGGATCAGAAGGTGGTTGGAAGCTGATCTTGAGATTGAATACACACAAAGACTGGGAGAAGAACAGAGTTTGTGGTAGGAAAAGCAGTTTTCTGCCTTTCCAACATTCTGAAAGAGACTGATAGGGTGGATGCTCCCAAGCTGTTTCCTTTCACTGCAGTTCCAGAAATAGGGGCGTAGTCTTAGGATAAGGACTAGACAAGGAATCAGAGAGCTGTGGGGATTGACAAGCAACTGGAAAATGGATAAGGCATAGCTTCTGCCATGATCATATCGAATGGTGGGACAATGACACAAAGCTGTTTATGCTTCAGTTTATGTCTCTGTTGAGAAAGCTGGTTATCAATATAGTATCATTTTAGCAACCTTTCTTCTTGCATTGTGAAGTAGGATGTTACAGCACAACACTCCATGGAGGCTCATTGAAAGTACTATCTGATTGGTCTGATTATTCAGCTCGTGGCTCCCACCCTAGTACATCTTCCTCAATTTATAAAAGTCCTCCTTGAAAGTTATTGAAACAAATTGCACCTCCCCTCTTTAGTAGTGCCTTTCAGATCACAAAAGCATGATGTGCGAATTTTCACAAACGAGAAAATCTGCGGATGCTGGAAATCGTACCACAGTTGTTTGTTTTGCCAGTTCCCTTTCTTACATGTCTGTTAGTACCAACAAGTCTGTTACTGGAAAACATTATTGCTTGTTGTTCAGTCAAAACTTCCGTAATTTTGAACAGCTCAGTTTAATTTTTGTTTAATGCTTCATTTATTTGAAGGAGAATAATTCATTTTTATCCACCCACCCTATGTAACTGAAGTCTTTCAAACCTTAAACCTTGTTCCATTGTAGTAAATGACCACTATACCTTTGGATGAATAACTCCTGCAGAAAACTGATATTCTAGAAATATGGTATGAATATTGCTCTCTCAGTGATAAGACTTTGTGCTCCCTATTATCAGTTCCAAACTACATCTTTTTTGCTTTGTCAGTTGAAAATAAGGTTCAGAGAGGGAGTGAATCGTGTCAATGCGTTGCCTGCACCATGTAATGTTCACACAGGTTTAATACACATGCATTTCTGGACTAGATTTTAATATAGAAATCAAGAGCCAATTTCAGAGTGTGCTGTCTTAATTTCCGCTATTCCCCCGCCACCATCTCAAATTACATAAGGAGATAGATTTTCTAATAATGCACAATTCCATAAAATCTGCAAATAAGTGGAAATAAAACAGTGTATGTCATCAGTGGAAATGAGTGAAACTTATTTTAATGCCCCCTTGTTGCTTTACTGATGCCTAAGCAAACACTCTGTTAACATTCACCATGGTGTTGCAAGCAAAATTCACTTACATTTACAACCTCAAGGGAAAAATCTGCCAGAATGTTGAAATACCAGCCTTTGACTCTCATAAAAGTTGTGATTCATGATGTATTTTGTGTATCCAATGTCCAGGTGGTAAGTTATCTTTATTTCACTGAAATGAAGACTTCAATTTCTTGTGATACAGGTGCCAGTGGTGACCATATTTATACTCACATGTACCCAGCTGAAAAAGAGGATTTTGCTGCTGAAGATGCATCAAGACTAGACACTTGGGTATTTAATGAAGTGAAGGTATGCACAATGTTCTGGCTAGACACAAATCAACAATAAGTGTGGAGTTCCTGAGGATTTCCCAGGAAATATTTATTATCTTCTTAATAATTTTTGATCTCTTCTGCATCTAATTTTCAGGATGAAGTGACAGCATATTTTTTTAACAGTGATTTTGGTCCCACAAGTTGTAAAAATGAGATAAGTTGGCCTTGGTGTTGGGTATTTCTCTGAAGCTGGGGCTAGGCTTAAGCATGCTTTGGGGTCACAGTAGAAGAAATATTGCTGAATTGTGCAGGCTAAAATTTGTCACAAATTCCACAATTTTCTATTTTTTCTGCAACAGAACTTCTTTCAATATGCCAAGAGTAATGAAACACTTTCAAAGAAAATGAAAGAAAATCAGGTTATTTATTTCTTACACTTACTTGGCCTGGACACCAATGGACATGCTCATAGGCCAAAGTCAAGGTAATTATCTTAATCTTTTTCAAATGAAATTGCTTGCTTCCATTTCTGGCCTTTTATTTTTTTCAGCTTTCGCAGCTTGTTAGATTCATATATTGTTACCTGCTTGAAAGGCTGCAAATATTTTATTATACCTCAAAAATTGTACAAAAAGTACAAAACAGACAGTATAAAACTGAGCTGAAATTTAATAACATAAAAATAGCTGGAAGCTATTGCAAGGATAAGTATTACCTGCCATGGTAATATGGTTTATGATTTGATGTTCAGAACAGAGTGTGGGTGTTTTGCTATATATGTATTCAAAATATATCATTACACAAAATACTCTCAGTGGCCACTTTACTAGGTACACCCGTACACCTCGTTAATGCCATTATCTAATCAGGCAATCATGTGGTAGCAACTCAATGCAGACATGGTCAAAGGGTTCAGTTGTTGTTCCAACCAAACATCAGAATGGGGAGGAGATGTGATCAGCAGTCATTTGAAGTCAAAGTCACTTGGATCATATATCTTCCCCATCCTGATGTTTGGTCTGCACAACAACTGAACCTCTTGACCATATCTGCATGCTTTTCCGCATTGTGTTGCTGCCACTTAACTGGCTGATTAGCTATTTGCATTAACGAGCATGTGTACATAATAATCTGGCTACTGAGTGCATCTCATGTCCTGAAAGCAAGATATTCAATTTATTTTGTTTTATAATCTTATCCACGCGGGGAGAACTCAAACTCACAAATACTGTAGTTTAACTTCCATCAGTACTAAGGATTGCGATGACCTTTTCAGCCAAAATGTACTGCTTTGCCCTTGTAGAAGCAGAATGCGCTCTCATTTTGTTTTTATGGCTGTTGCATCTGCAAATAGGAAGAAATTTCCTCCATGCAACAGATCCGTGATATTTACCCCAATTATTATGTCTCCTCAAAAAAAGTCTGGTTTTCATCATAAGTACGATACAATCTACCGGCAATAAAATACAGAGCAGCAATCGTGACTATATAGCTGACTGTGATGTAGTGGCATCTGCAGCAGACTTCAAGGCGAATGGTCCTGGTTTCAAATCCAGCTGACTGCTTCCACGCTTTCCATCCGTGCTGGGTTGAGCATTGAGCTAGCAACTGGGCCTCGTTAAAAAAAAACAGTCAAAAGTGCGAGAGAAAAGGCAAGGTTGTCACCCGATGTGTCGCATGGCACAGAAAAACTTTAGAAAAAAACCTATTGGTCTTGAATGTCCAAAGCTATTAGTTGAATGTTATTGTTAGCGAATGGACAGATGTTGGATTTTGTTACAGCCTATCAACTTTGCTCAGCACCTTTGATAAATTGATAAGCACTAGGTGCTGTCTGCCTATTTCCATGGCTGGCAAAGCCATAGCTCACGTTCTCATGATGACATGTGCAAACATTTTGTTGAAACATGTCATGTAGTGCCACCTTTCAAATCTTTAAGCCCCACCAATAGTAAAAGGATACAGAATGAATATCTTCACTGCCAAATGAATCAGCGTACGAGTTTTTACACCCTGAGGGTAGTGAGTTATTTTCACAGGAAAAGCCTCATACTTGCAACTAGCTAGATGGTTGCGAGAACACTTGACACTGGATGATGAGTTTTGAAGTACTCCTAGATCTAATGTACACATCAGTATTTGGATAGTAAATAGTTACAATAACAACACTATTTAGAAATGATGTAATTAATTGTTTTTAAAAATTAATATTAATTTTTGAACATTTTTTTAAATGTTTCATTCACTTCAATCCGTCTCTTATTCTTTTATTATTAACAAAATAATGAATGTGCATAAGTAAGCAACAGGACTCATCCCTTTTCATCAATGTCCATAATTATTGTTGCTAATTCATTAACTAATAATCATCTTTGCTCAAATTTATCAGGAAACATGAGAGAAATTTTTAGAAGATTATCACCAATTTGGGCACATGTTCTCAAAACTATTTGTCACCACTGTGATAGACTGTGCACTCAGTGGCACATCATTACTTGCAGGAGTGGAATCTGGTGTGATCTTCCACTGATACAGCCCAGCCACTTCAAGGTTCGACGTATTTTGCATCCAGAGATGCTCTTTGGCACACCACTGCTATAATGCACGTTTATTTGCCTTCCTTTCAAGGGGAATAGAATATAAAAGCAAGGAGATAATGCTGAGGTTTTATAAGACACTAGTCAGGCCACACTTGGAGTACTGTCAACAGTTTTGGGCCCCATATCTCAGAAAGGATGTGTTGTCATTGGAGAGGGTCCAGAGGAGGTTCACGAGGATGATTCTGGGAATGAAGGGTTTAACATATGAGGATTGTTTGGCAGCTTTGAGCCTGAACTCACTGGAATTTAGAAGAATGCGGGAGGATCTCATAGAATCCTACCAAATGTTGAAAGGAATATACAGGGTGGATGTGGAGAGGATGTTTCCCGTGGTGGGGGTGTCCAGAACTAGAGGGCACAGCCTCAAAACTGAGGGGCGACCCTTTAGAACAGAGGTAAGGTGGAATTTTTTTCAGTCAGAGGGTAGTGAATCTGTGGAGTGCTCTGCCACAGACAGTTGTGGAGGCCTAGACTGTGGGGATATTTAAAGCGAAAATTGACAGTTTCCTGATGGGTCAGGGCATCAAAGGTTATGGCAAGACGGCAGGTATAGGGGATCATCCATGATGCAATGGCGGAGCAGACACTATAGGTTTAACAGCCTAATTCTGTTCCTGTGTCTTATGGTCTTAACTCTAATATTACTTTATAGAATGATCATAGAGTTATTTAACATGGAAACAGACCCTTCAGCCCAACTGGTCCTTGCTGACCAAGATGCTCCATCCATGCTAGTCCCATTTGCCGACATTTTCTAAACCTATCCAATCTGTGAACCTGACCAAATGTCTTTTAAAAGTTGGTGTTGCACTTGCTTTAACCTATTGAAACCACTCTTAGTGTAAAACCAAAACGTTGCCCCTCAAGTTCCTATTAAATGGTTCCTTCTTTCCTTAAAATCATTTCCTCTGTCCTTGGTTCCCTAAGCCTGGGAAAACAGCTGAGTGCATCGACTTTATCTATGCCCCACATGATTTTATACTGTAATATTATCTTTTGTTTTCTTGCAGTCCAAGGAATAAAGGCTTAATCTGTCAGATCTTTCATTTTATCTCTATCCCTCAAATTCTGGTAACATCCTTTTATATTTTTTCTGCTCTCTTTCTAATTTAAAAGCATATTTTCTATAGCAGGGTGACCCAAGACTGCCAATTGCAGCCTCACCAATGTCCTGTACAACTGAATATCACCTTACTACTCAATGACCTGACTTATGAAGATCAGCATCTCAAAAGCCTTTTTGGCCATCTTCTCTACCCATGAGTCCATTTTCAGTGAGTCATGCACTGTAAGGTCCCCCTGTGTTACTCCTCAGGGCCCTACTATTCACTATGAAAGCCCTACCTGGATTTGACTTCTCAAAATGTCACACCTTGCACTTACTCAAACTAAACCCTTTGGCCCACTTATAAAGCTGATCATTATCTCCCTGTAATTCTTGTTAACTTTCTTCAGTGTCCACTATACCACATGTTTTGTCTCCTAGCAGTGACCACTGAGGCTCACCACCAAGGAACGACCTTCCACTGTCACCCTCTGCTTTCTGTCATCAAGACAATTCTCTTTCCAATCAAACAGCTCTCCTGATTTCATGCGATTTAACTTTCCCGAGCAGCCAATGCATGGTGTTGAGTTTTTCATTTGCATTTCCGTGATGATTTTGCCTGTTCTTTATGGGTATGAATTGCAGTGCAAAATGCTGAAGCACTTCCTTATGATAAGCATCAAGGGATGGTTTTACCTTTATCCTTCATTGTGGAAAAAATGTATTTCCAGCTTTCCAGTAGAAGTTAAATGATGGAAAAAGCAGTCACCTTCCCAGTGTTTCTGAGAGCAGATCAGTGATGGAGAGGCTGTTGTGAGAAAGCTGCTTTGATGGAAGTCCATTGTTCCAGCTAATGAGCAAACCTGATGTTCACAGAATTGTGAAAATTTATGATACAGAATGAAGTGCATCCTCTGTCATTAACCCCAATTCCTGTTTCTCGGGCAATATTTTTGTAGTTTTTAACTCTTATTGTTTTTTATTTAAACATAGTGAGTTTTCAGTTACCAAGTTCCACATTACTCCTTGTTGTTTCTGGGTTCCAAAGAAAGCTTCCCCAGCTGAGCTGATCTCTCCTCCCACTTGGCTAATCGGCAGTATCTTTGCAGATTATTTCAGTGCTGTCTTTTGTGCTATCATTGTTACCATTTCTGAGCATCATATTTGTGGATATTGCACTACTACGCAGGATTTTCATCCTTTTCCTTTCTACTTCCTCATTCGAAATGAAATGCAACTTTGGAATTTGAAAGTAACTACAACACCGGTGAACGTTGGCATTTGCTGAAGAGATGGTTTTGGAAAAGCATTTTATTTTTCTGAGCACACTTAGTTTTTAGTTTCTGCTTTCCCATTGAGGGAGTGGAATCCAAACAGGAATAATCCAGGTTCTTTCTAGTGTTTGTGGTATTGTACTGTAGCTCCTTCTGTGTCACGCTGTTTATGCAAAGTCTGAGGTCAGTGAGGGTGAAGTGCAACTCGGAAATTGGCAACACATTCACCTGAAATACTGTCATTCTGATCAGTAGAGGTGGAAAAGCTATAATATGTACTTAATGGAATATTTCAGGAAAATTTTGAGATAAAAATTTCAGGTATTATTAGTGGGTTGAAGTGATATGGTAAGTTACTTCTAATGGTGGATCAGTAACCTGAAATGTCTGTGACATACGGAGCTCTTTGCATTGTACCCTAGTCCTGTAATTTGAAAGCATTGACAGCTCTGTATACCTGGTACAGCAGTTTCTCCGTTGCTGGGGATACTGATTAAAGAACTCAAAATCCAACTGATTTTTTTTTGTAGTGCACATAATTTTGTAAATTAGGACACCACATGCCAGTCCATAAAGTGTTTGTGATTAATAGGTTTCTTGAATCTGATTTACTGGAAAAGTGTTAGTAGGTGTGATTTTACTGGAAGGTTAAGTTGTCTTTCCCCGCATTATATTCATCAAAGCTACAGTGGGATCAAGTGCTCATTAGTTCTTTTTGGCTCTGTTTGAGTATCTGCTTTATTATTATTTAAGGCTGCACGCTCCTACTGAACTGTCTAAAACAGGGTTTCCCAACCTGGAGTTCACTGTCCTCTTGGCTTATAGTAGGGGTCCATAACACTAAAAAGGTTGGGAACCCCTGGTCTAAAATCTAGTAGCTGTTTTATTCCGACTGAACCAAAGCTTGTGTTGTTAAAGTTGAAAATTCCATTTCAAACTGCATGTATCATCTAGTTCCTGTACTCGAGCATTTGAAGTTGTGCAATAGAACTACTGTTCTGTAATTTACAGAATATCAGATCACTATTCAGAATTTTTATACAATATGCTAGCTTTTGTTGTACTTTCTGGATTTTTATTCATCTGAATACATTGACAAAAGACATTTGGCTAACAGGTTTGTTTTTTAAGAAGCCACTTGCTTTTCCATTCTGCTGTTGTCAGGTCCTGTTACATATTCTCCTCTCTAACTATCGATCACATATTTGTGCTACCTTAAAGCTTTATTTGACACAAGTACATTGAAACATTGAAATATACAATAAAACGCATTATTTGTGTCAATGACCAATACAGTCCGAGGATGTGCTGGAGGCAGCCTGCAAGTGTTGCCGTGCTTTCAGAGCTAACATGCCCACAACTTACTGACCCTCACTAACCTGTATGTCTTTGAGATGTTTGTGGGGCGGGGGGGGGGGGAGATCTGGAGCACTCAGGGGTCACATACAAATATGAGTATGTACAAACATTTTACAGGCAGTGGTGAGAATTGAACCCCGATCACTGGCACTGTAAAGCATTACATTACCGATACATTACTGAGCTGCCACCGCTACTTTCTCCTTCCACCTCCCAGTATCATTCAGCTCCTCCTAGCCTCAGCTCATTTGCTGAAGATTGACATTTCCAATGTAATTTTGGTTGGCATTCCTATTCTTCCTTCCGTAAACTCCAAAACTCTGCCGCCCGTATCCTGATTTCTTTGTCCAGCTCAGCCAATACCCATGTACTTTCTGACTAACGTTGGCATGTTTCCCTATCTTTTCAGTCTGTATCAAGATATCAATGCAGATCTCCTGCATCCCTTCAAGATCTCAATGCTCCCCACTTTTGGTCTTTTTGTCACTCTGATTTCAATTATTCCACCACCGATGACCATGTCTTTGACGGCCAAAAATCCTTGCTCTGGAATTCCATTCTGAAACCACTCTATCTCTTCCACTCACTCTTTCTCTCTTTCCTTTTAAAAAAAAAACATGAGTTGGCCACATAGCCCCTCAAACCTGTTAAGCTTCATGGTGAACTGACTCAAACCTCACCTACTCTTTTCTGCCCATTCCACGTGTCTCTTAATTCCTTGATCTTTTCAAAAACATATCTATTTACTCTTTAAATACCCCCAGTGATCTTGCCTTCACAATCATCTGGGGTAGAGAATTCAGGAGGTAGACCACCATTCATGAAAAGAAATTCCTACTCACCACAGTTTTGATCAATTTCCCCCTTGTACCATGTCCCCTCATTCAAGACCCTCCACTGGTGGACACATGTTGACAATGACCTTGTCATGCCTTATTAGAATTTTATGTTTCAATAAGATCACCAGTTGTTCTTCTGAACAAGGGATACTGATCCAACTATTTTAAATTGATAGGAAACTCTTATCTCAGGAATTAACCCAGTGAATCTCTTTTGGAGTCTCCAATGATGGTTTAAGCTTTAAGTAAGAGGAACTTTGACCAACCTTTTGCTATCCGCCCTAATGTTACTTCATGTGACTCCTTGTTAAATTATATTGATAAGGCACTTACGGAGGACTCTGCTGTGCTTATCTACTTTTTTAAGGCTATTGACAAGTTGGTGTTCCTAACTGCTGAATCTGATCGTTTGATTATACAGTGAATACAAGGAAAATGTTCGAACAGTAGATAAAGGTATCCAAGAAGTCGTATCTGTCATTGAAAATTTCTATGAAAATGATAAGAAAACTGCCTTTATCTACACATCTGATCATGGGATGACAGAATGGGGTAAGAGCATTGATGTGTCTTGGTTAATGATATTTTTATTACAGCAAAATTAAATTTATTTAAATCTAGTTTATTTGCACAACTACAGTGAGATGCAGACACAATTTAAAAGTTTGTTTACAGCAGAATCAGAGGCACATAATTCAAATGACATATGAAATATAAATTATATGTAAGTTTCTGAACAGTGAAGAAAAAGATGGCAAAGCAAGAGAATAGTGCAAAGAAAACCCCAGGGACGATGATAGTGCGGAGGCAGTGTTCCATTGTTGAGGTAGGGTGTTAACGATGTGCAGGTCTGTTTAAGAGCCTGATGGTTGTAGGAATTGTAGCTGTTCCTGAACCTTGTGGTGAGGGACTTTAGGCTACTGTACCTCTTGCTTGATGATGGCGAGAAGCTGGCAAGACTCGGTTGGATGGGGATTTAATCTATCATAGGTGGGTGATATCAGTTTTTTTCAAGAAACTGCACCTGCAGATGATCCTGACAGCTTGCTGTTGCAGTGGCAATAGCTCACTCTTGCTCAGCATTTAATGCAATGTGATCACCAGTCAGCTGATTAAACTATTTTTCAGAATTTTTTGAGTAGCGGTTTGCATTCACCACCAGGTGGTGATACACCCATGTGTGTGCATGGTTTTTTTGGAGAATGATGGCTACCTTTGTAAAGGATGAGGAACACATTAACCAGCAGACAAAATGCCCATACCAGTTGAATATTTTAATTACTCTATTTTACTTATTATACTTTTGGAGGAAGATTAAAGCGAACAATGTCTGGAATTAAAGTTCTCCCAGGACTGACATTCAGCAAACAGTTAGGATCAACCAGTTATCAAAACTACTATTTGTGGTGTACGTACAATAGGGTGGGTGGGCAGAGTGGCTTAATATGTAAACAGCATTGAGTGACCCCGTCCTGCCCATTTACAATGATTTGCATTTATTCACATCTGAGCTATGGTTCAGTTGTGACACTACTGGGGGCTTCAACAAAACATTTAGACTGATTCCAGTGCTGTTCTGACCTTCTATCACAGCTTTCGCTCCCTATCCCCGCACCTATAGGTGTAAATTGGAGACAGCAAAATAAAATGAGCTTGGGTGCTATCAATGAAAGCCATTTCACGTCACTGTGTGGAAGAAAGAACTTTTCGTTCTGAAGATGTTTTCGTGTGTGTGAAAAATTGCCAAAGATCAGATGGGGGAAAAAGAAATGCTCAGTGTCTTTATAAGTTAGCCAGAGCCCAGTCCCTTATGACAATACATCTTGGTCATCAGAAAAATGTCTTAATTCCTGATTTCTTTGTTGATGTAGGTTCCCACGGTGCAGGGCACCCTTCAGAAACCCTCACCCCACTTGTTACTTGGGGAGCTGGAATAAATGGGCCTCAGCCAGGTTCAAACCAACGGTTTCAGGATAATTTTCTACAAGGTATGGTTAGTTTCATTTAATGTTAGTATTTATAAGCTGGTCTTCTTGATAAAAGAAAAATCTGCATTTGAATTATGCCAAAGATGCCTGCAAATACTTGACGCTTAGCCTGTAAATGCTCAAGACCCAGTTTAGTCAATACTGTAATATGAAAAATTTTACTGAGTGCTGTCTGCTTTTAAACAATCAGTGTACATGGTGAAGAATTGTGAAATATTCACAACTTCCTGCTTACAGGTTTTGGGCAATATTGCTGTTGTGATACCATCGTTACCAACGTTGAAACCACTTTAAAAGTAACATTGGCACCTTAATGTGTTGGGACCATGTAATTATTGCAAATCTTTTCATACTGAGCTGAGCTAAAATTTAGGGGATGAAAAGAAGAACAACATGGTGGAAAAATTTCAAATGTTTCAAAGTTACACTTAATATCAGAGAAATGTATACAATTACATCCTGAATTCTTTTTCTATGCAGCCACCCAAGAAAACAGGAGTGCCCCAAAGAATGAATGACGGCTAAATATTAGAACCCCAAGGCCCCCCCAGTTCCCCCCTCCCACGTGTAAGTAGCTGCAAAGCAACAATCCTCCCTCCCCCACCAGCAAAAAGAAAAGCATTGGCGCCCCCCACTGAGCACTCAAGCATGCAGCAAAGCATTAATAAAGATACCTCAAAGACTACTCGTTCACCCAGTATTCGTGATATCACAGGCTCTCTCTTTCCCTAATAAGGGAAAAAGAAGTGTCTCCGTTTCACTTCACAAAGTGTTAACTTTAGAAATGCTTTGGTTTAGTGGGATTAGGTCATTGTAATGAAAAACTGATATGAAATCAGAATAACATTTTGCGTGTATGTACTGGGGAAATAATAAGATGAGATGATAATATAAACTGAAGTGGTGAAGACCTTTGCCTTGGTTGGATATGTGTTCAGTACATGTAGGCGTCAGTGAGGTAGGAGACCAGCCACGATCTTATTAAATGATAGAGCAGGCGTTAGAGGCTAAATGGTTTATTTCTGCTTCTGGGGTTTTTTATGTTCTCAGTGTCACAGATAATTATTTCCTTTATCAATTGGCAAACACCACCATGAAAGTTGGGTTCGAATGCTCAAAATTAATGAAGTAATCAGATGTTGGCTCACTTTATAGCAGCAGATGTAAATAGTATGATGTATCTGAAGCAACACACATCAAAATTGCTGGTGAACGCAGCAGGCCAGGCAGCATCTCTAGGAAGAGGTACAGTCGACGTTTTGGGCCAAGATCCTTCGTCAGGACCAACTGAAAGAAGAGCTAGTAAGAGATTTGAAAGTGGGAGGGGGAGGGGGAGATCCAAAATGATTGGAGAAGACAGGAGGGGGAGCGATGGAGCCAAGAGCTGGACAGTTGATTGGGAAAGGGGATATGAGAGGATCATGGGACAGGAGGTCCAGGAAGAAGGAAGGGGGAGAGGAAATCCCAGAGGATGGGCAAGGGGTATAGTCAGAGGGACAGAGGGAGAAAAAGGAGAGAGAGAGGAAGAATGTGTGTATATAAGTAAATAATGGATAGGGTACGGGGGGAGGTGGGGCATTAGCGGAAGTTAGAGAAGTCAGTGTTCATGCCATCAGGTTGGAGGCTACCCAGAGGGAATATAATGTGTTGCTCCTCTAACCTGAGTGTGGCTTCATCTTTACAGTAGAGGAGGCTGTGGATAGACATATCAGAATGGAAATGGGATGTGGAATTAAAATGTGTAGCCACTGGGAGATCCTGCTTTCTCTGGTGGACAGAGCGTTGGTGTTCAGCAAAACGATCTTCCGGTCTGCGTCAGGTCTCGCCAATATATAGAAGGCCACATCGGGAGCACCAGACGCAGTATATCACCCCAGCCGACTCACAAGTGAAGTGTCACCTCACCTGGAAGGACTGCCTGGGTGATGAATGGATCTTAAGTGATGTTTTTCCATAAAGGCAGAGAAAATCAGTTATAATGTTCAAGATTATGTGAAAGTTTGATGAAGAAAGTAAGGAGAAATAGCCTTTAATATCAGAACTATCGATAACCAGAAAATGTTAAGGAAGAGTTGAGAATTTTTTATATTATGTAGTGAACTTCGTTCTGAAATACTAGTGGAAGCAGGTTCAACAATAACTTACAATTGAGTGTAAGTCGGGAAGGAATAAAAAGTTAGTAGGTTATGAGAAAGCCTTTATTAACGGGATTTATCAGAGACACGATGGGCCAGGTGCCATCTGTGCTGGAAAATTCTATGATTTTAATGTGTGAGATCACAGGCCAAATGAATATTAAAGAAGCAAAATTCATCTTAAGAGTTTTCACAGATTTCTGGTCAGTGTTTGAAAGAGCATCAACCAATAACACAGATAAAAACAAGTCTGAAGCTGGGTGATGTGTAGCAAGTGTCCCAGTGCCTTTCCACCATTTACAAGAAACAAGGCAGAAGTTTAAATGAATATTGTTCAGTTCGCCAGAAAAATGCATTTCGAAAAGGTTCTCCATATAGCTGTACAAGATCACCCCTCAGCCTCTCAAGGACCAAGGACAAAAAGCCCCAGCCTACGTAGACTTTCCTTGTAACATAGATACCCAGGCCCTGGTAACAAGCTTGTTGTTCTATCTAGTTTAATGACATCCTCCCTATAGATAGGCAACCAGAAATGCATACAATATATCACGTGGTCTTACCAACATCTTGTACAGCCGTAGTATTGTGTCCCATAGTACCCTGACGAAGACAAGTGTGCGGAACTCCTCCTTCACCACTTTGTCTACCTGTATTGTAATTTCAGAGATCCATGTACTTGCCCTTTAGGACTCTCATGCCAGCATTTGGCCAAGGGTTATCTTATAATATCTTAAATTTTTTTTCCTCTTTCTTTCAGAATGGAAACTGGCTGATAGAAGAAGATTAGATATAAACCAGGTAAAACAGTCATTAAGAGTTGAAGCTTTGTTTTGTCACACTTATTGAATGATGATCTGCTGTATGTTAATAATATTTTCAAGTCAATTGAATTGAATTGACTTCATTTCTTATATCCTTCACATGAGGAGTAAAAATCTTCATGTTACGTCTCCATCTGAATGTACAATGTGCAATCATAGTAATTTACAATAAATAGAACAGTCAATGTAATATAGAGTCAATGTAACTACTTAAGTCAGCATGAGTTAATCAGTCTGATGGCCTCGTGGAAGAAGCTGTCCCGGAGCCTGTTGGTCCTGGCTTTTATGCTGCTGTAGCGCTTCCTGGATGGTAGCAGCTAGAATAGATTATGGTTGGGGTGGCTCGGGTCCCCAATGACCCTTCGAGCCCTTTTTACACACCTGTCCTTGTAAGTGTCCTGAATCATGGGAAGTTCACAACAACAGATGTGCTGGGCTGTCCACACCACTCTCTGCAGAGTCCTGCGATTAAGGGAGGTACAGTTCCCAAACTAGGCAGTGATGCAGCCAGTCAGGGTGCTCTCAGTTGTGCCCCTGTAAAGGTAAAGTGCTTCTCATTTTTTTTCTGTGACTGCACTAGGGTGGTGTCTCCAATATTCCAAGGCAATATTGCCCACCAATGGAAGTATCAAGACCAATGACCAAACACTCAATCAGAATTTTTCACAAGTGCTTTGAGGGGGTTGGGAACGCAGCTAGAGCGGTTCGTGGAAGGAATTGTAAAGCTTAGAGTCTTAGCAGCTGGAAGATTGGCTATTAATGGTGGAATGATTAAATGGTGGGTCAAATCGCTAGAGTTGGAAGGACATGCATAACTGTCTTATGTTGCTGTAGGAAATGATGAGACCATGGAGTGATTTGAACACAGTCTAGCAAGCACAATATTTCGGTTTGGAGAAAACAATCTGCCTTTATTGAAGTAAAAATACAATTTTGTTTCTTCATTAGCAAAACTCATTTCAGATCAATAACAATACTAAGCTAATCTTTCAGTTTTAAACTAACAGTCCTTTCATGAAAAATAGTTTGAAAGTTTTGCATTATACATACTTGTATCACAATTTAACAGATAATGAGAAAATGACAGCAGTTGATCTGCCATACCAAGTTCTGGTATCTGAGAAGAGGCTACTCCAGGAATTGCCATTGCTATCCATGAGACTAGGGAAGTGCAATGTATCTCAAGACTTGTGTACAAAGTTCATTCTGCATCCACTGTTGGTGATTCTTACCTGTGGCTGCTGCAGCATTGATTCTATTTTTCCTTACTAGATACTCTCGGCATGTTAATTCCAGATTTCAAGAGACTGTTGAGGATCATCTTGTTTGACTTGACATCCTACTAATCAAATCTCTGGCTGATCACTATATCATATTAAATTTGGTTTTCCCTATGCAGTGACGAGCCCTCTTATTACCCATTGAAAACTTTGCTTTGCAATTGTGAATTTTCTGGCACTTGCATTCTGTTTCTTTCTATTTTTCTGTCTCATTCTATTTCTTTATTCGTTGTATTTAATAAGCTCCAAACCAATTTAGAATTAATTTTTAGTGTTTTCAAACATATAGATAAATCTAAGTCAATTGTTCCTCTAGATGAGATATTTAAATTAAGGCTCTTTTAAATGAACCTAAAACACTTTTCAAAGACCAGCGGAAGTGCCTTTGATGACATTCGTCTCTCAACTACCAACATATAAAACAACTGATTTTTCAATCATTATCAGATAAGTTTCTCCTATGAAACAAATTTCACATGATGTATTGAGCAGCGTGTTATGGTTGATTTGGTGAGCAGGGTGACAGTCTGATTTATGATCTTCCTCACTTCCTCATTTGTCAGGTTTATTCTGCTATCCAAATAATTTCTCAAAGCTCTCTAATGGAGGATGTAGTTATGAGGAAACTGTAAATCTGTGGTAAATATTTTTTTTTCCTTTAACAGCTATCAGTTTTGGTAATTGACAACCACATTAGTTCAACAATGAACAGAGCTCTGCCATAATAAATCTTAAAACCAGAAATTTCAGATTTATCTATCATAGTTAATTTAAAGCTATAATATTTCTCTTCCTATTAATTTACTCATGTGTCAGTTTCATGACTGGATATGGGACTCTGTGTTATAAGTTTGCCTTTGTCTTTCATATGTGCTTTCTAATACTGTAATAATGCTTGTGTTGATGTTTTTCTGAAATTTGGTTTCATTGGTAGCAGAAGAGCAAAAATTCAGAAATGGAGCAAATTGTGCTTTGATTACAGCACATTTTTAACAGAGGGTGTTTGAGACATTGTAGGTATAGTAGCTTTTATCTGACATGAAGCATATTTAATTGCTCCTGAAATTAATTAGAAAACTATGTGACAGATTTGTCATTTTTCAAATTAACCAGTTATATGGACAATACCTTGCACAGGTTAAAGGTATATTACATGCATATATGCACATGACAAATGTTTTTTAGGCACCACTTGTTGGAAACAAAAATGTAACAACTTCAAAATGTAAGTTTAGTATAGTTTTTCCCATGTAAATATAGGCAGAATGTAAATATTTAAAATATTGATAGCTAAGAGTATTCTTATTAGTGTAATTGCAGTTGAATGTTTAAAGCTTTTAAGTTTCTCTTTATTTCCTTTTTCATCCTGCAGTGTTGCTTTTTGTCTTTTTCTGATCGAGACCACAGTTCTTTTATTTATATATATGTCTTATTGGAGAGCAGTGATACACAAGTCATAACCTCATGTAAATACTGCCTCATTGATAGGTGCATTGTCTGCCTGATAGTCCTGGGCTCTGCACCATTTAAACCATAATCAATTCACATCCACAAATTCACGTGTAATCACCACACAATATGAAGGATGTAATTTGGCAGGAGAGAGCAGGAAGCATATTCACAAGGATTTTGTCTGGATTAGAAAAAAATTAGTTATGGGAAGAGGTTGAATAAACTGGATTTACTTTTCCTGGAGTATAGGAGGTTGAGGTGGGATAGAAATATATAATATAATGATAGGGTAGATGGTCAAATCTTTTTCGCTATGGTAGAGGTATCAGAAACAAAAGGCATTGGTTTAATGTGAGAGAAAGAAATTTTAAAGGGGTAGGAGGAGTAAATTTTGATTTTACACGGACAGTGGTTGACAGCATTGGGTCACACTGCTGTGCGGAACCAGATACCATCACTATATTTAAGAGCCATTTAGACAGACACTTAAATGGACAGGGCATTTAAGGATACTGTGCAAATGCAGGCAATTAGAATTAATATAGATGAGCAAAAAGGTTGGGGCATGAATGTTGTGAGCTAGTGTCCATTTCTATGCTATATATTTCCAAGATCTACTCCACTGTAAAATGGGGTACTAAAATTCATCTTAAGGAAACTGGGCATCACCATTCCATGCCAGTAATGATTGGTAGTTGAAGAGGTAAAAGAATGTTTTGACATTCTCAATTTACAAATTTAGAAAAGATGAAACATTGTCAATCTTTTTCATTTTACGAACACATTACTTTCTGATGCTTAGTATGTAACTTGGGTACTTAATTGTTAACCATTGATGTAGAAACTGTATGGAATTGGGGGGAAAAATCAGCAATTTTGTGGATGAAGTCATTTTTTTACATCACAGCTTGTGATTCCCTGAAAGAGTACTGGAAAAAGGTTCAACAGTTAATTTTCAAAGGGAAATTGAGCAAATATTTGTAATGATGTAGAGAACAAGCAGGGTAGAAAGCACTAATGAGGTGGCTCAATGTGCTGGGACAGATATTATGGGTGAGATGGCCTTATTCAGCGTTGTGTAATTTTGTTCTATCTTACAATTTAATAGTGTACTGCTGACATGACACCATTAAAGTTTATCCATGTCACAGCCAAAATAAATTAATTGCTATGTGTCTAGCACTGCAGTCCTTTTTTCAGTTTTGCCCATTCACTTTCTAACCTATGGAACTTGCTGTACTTCTGAACCTGAATGTTGTCTGCATATACTGAGTCGCACTTGGGTGTGTACAGGAATTAAAATCTGACCATTTTTGCAGAGGCATGTTATATATTAAAGCAAAAAGAAACTGCTGGAGGAATTCTGAGTTAAGAAGCATCTACTTTGATTTCTAATTACTCTGAATTAATTCTGTTTTATATTGTATAGGCTGATATTGCTCCATTGATGGCTTCTCTCATCGGAGTCCCCTTCCCTCTAAATTCTGTGGTAAGCAAATGCTTTATATTATTATTTAATTCATAAGGCAGTTGGTATTTAATTTGACTTTAATAACTTGTGAATTGCTTCGGTGTTTTATGATGGGTATTAACTGTGACAATAATGGTAATTTTTTTTCAGTAAGAACCTTGCTGATGATGGTGGAAAAAAGTAAAATCTGGTTTAGAACCTCAGATGTCCAGCTTTCCAAAGTACATCCTGAGAGCCAAATGAGAACTGACAATTTTTAAAGTCTCATTGAAGTGAATTGTAACTTGTATTATCTCTGATCTTCCATTGCAGTTCTGATAGAACGCTGTCTCAAAGAGGATTTTCAATGGTTGGTCAAAGATCTAAGGAAGAAAAAATAATTTAAGCTTTTTGACAGACAAATTAAGATTTAAGAAATTTCTCAAAATGGCACAGTGTATATTTTTATTTTGCTCAGTGAGAAAGTTTTTAAAAAAGTTGTTGCAGTCTCATAGCCTGGACTTTGCTGAGTGGATTGCAATATAACTGAACTACATTGTAATTGTGCAGTTCCCTTGTTTAAAACTAGAAAGGTAAAACATAAGAAATAGGAGCAGGAGTCGGCCATTAGGCCTGTCGAGCCTGCTCCGCCATTCAATAAGATCACGGCTGATCTGGCCATGGACTCATCTCCACCCACCAACCTTTTCCCCATAACCCTTAATTCCCCTACTATGCAAAAACCTATCCAACCTTGTCTTAAATATATTTACTCCACTGCTTTCTGGAATGAAGTAATATTTCTGAAGTGAAGTAGTAGATCATGAGCAACGGCAAAGTCTTGAACCATGTAATAGGGTCATATTGATCATCTCAAATAGGCACTGAAGCTCTTGAGGGAAAACTTTACCTAACAACTAATCCTTTTACCCTATTTTACTGTTTCAAATGGTTTTCAATGCTGTTGATATTAGAAATATCTTTAAAAAAGGTAGAAAATGAAATAATTAAAACCTGCAGTTTTTTAACAAAGCCACAGCAAAACACATTTACATACAGTAATTAAAAATATTACTGACACAATTATTTTATAGAACCATAGAACATTTCAGCACAGAAGCAGGCCTTTTAGCCCTTCTTGGCTGTGCCAAACCATTTTTCTTGAGTTTGTCTTTTTTAATGGCAACAGTAAAATTCCCAGTGTGAGTTAAATGGGTTCTCAGATTCTGTATCAGGTCTTAATTGGCACAAGATATCATAGCCAATTCCACGGAGTAGCTTTGGGCAATTTCATCAGGCTTCACCAGATGACCTCTGTGCAGAATCCAGCAGTGAAGCAAAGCCATAGGTGGAGTCCAGCCGGTATGTTCAGAACTTGTGCACTGTATAAAGCTGCCAGCAAATCCCCACAAAAGCGACATACTAATGTTTAAATGGAGAAAACAGAACCATGACCCAGATGTACACACTTTGAAGATACTACTATATTTCACATTTCTGTAGCATGCTGCCTCTCTGCATGCCTACCTGAGTGCCCTGCCCTCTTAGCCATCCCACAACTCTGTAAGGGAGAATAAGAAGGACCGCATGTTTATAAGTCTGTGGTCTACTGCTCAACTTAAGGGGAATATTCTTGGTGTTCTTCATCATCAGCTTAATTGAGAGTTGTCATTAGCAAAGCTTCCTTATTGCAATTTTGTCAACAAGAGATGGATCCCACCCTGCATCTATAATCCTGTGGTATCATACTCAACCTGCATCTATAATCCTGTGGTATCATACTCAAATAACATATTTCCACCAGCATCTTTGCTCACTGTATCCATTGGATGTTCGCCTTTGTAATTGGGGAACAATCCTGGTGGCTGAGGTTTCTTGATTTTGTATTCCGGCCTCTTTGGCATCATGATCAACTTTTGACATTTGTACCTGTGCATCGGCATTAGTGGCCTGCTAATACTATTTGAAACCTCGCCCTCCACAATTCTCATTCTTTTTTCTTTCTTTTTCTGTCTCTCTCTGTCTGTCTGTCTCTCTCCCCATCTCTCTCCTCCCCTGCTCTCCCTCCCCTCTCCACCTTGTGCGCTTCCCCTTCCCTCCCCCTATCTCCCTCCCTCTCTCTGCTCCACCCCTCTCCCTCCCCTACTCAGGAAATGGAATAAAATATCAACTTCCTCTAAGTAAGTCATTACTATTTTATTTTTCTCCTCCTTCATTCCCTTCCTACCCCTACCGGGATTGGAAGACATTACCAGCCTGATGGACGGAACACATCTTCTCGTCCTGTCCTTTGCACGCCTGCATTCTTTTGTCTGCTCTCATTGCACCTTTGACCAGAGAATCTTGTTTACACATAATTCCCATGGCCACCTGATTTTATGCTACTGAAGACATTCTCTCTCCCTCACTCTGCCTGGATACAACAAGTTTCTGTTGCTTCTACACAGTTCTGACACGGGATCTTCAATCTGAAGTCATGCTTCTCTTCTCACAGATGTGATCTGGCCTGCTGAATATTTTCAGCACTTTCTCATATTATTTCAAATTTGCAGCATCTGCAGTTTTTGTTTCTTATTTGTTGTGACTTGCTTTACATGCCATCAACCTTGACTTCTTCAGCATGCCAGGGCACTGTCATTCAAAATTTCAAGAATACCTTAGAGGGGAGGCAATGCAACATTTAACTATGGAAGGCCATGTCAAATTAATTTTGTATTAAATTTATAACTGCATGAAGTTGACAACCACGAAAAGTCCAGCTGGTACACCAAACCTGATCCAAAATACTGAGCTTCACATCTTTATTCTCGCAAATGAGGGACAAATTTTTCCTAATCAATTAACTACTGTTTTGCAGAAAAAATGTGCAGTACTGTGCAAAAGTCTTATATAGCTATTATATATGAGAGAGAGATGTATAGAAACAGATATATCTATCTAGGGTGCCTGTGAGTTTGCATAGTACTGCAGTAATTTTACATATTACATTGTGTTGTTCCTGCAAAAGAAAACAAATTTCATGACGCATGTGAGTGATAATAAACTTGATTCTGATATGGATCTCTATTGAGGACTGAGAGTGGGAAGACGGCAGGGAGAGGGTAATCGTGATTGGGAAAAGGGGAAGGGCAAGGGGGGCAAGTGGGAAGCACCAGAGGGACATTCTGTAATGAACAATAAACCTGCTGTTTGGAATCAAGTGACATTGCCTTGTGTCTCAGGGCTGAGAACACATTGACAAATACAGTGTGAGCAGAAGTCTTAGGCACCCTATATGTGTGTGTATGTGTGTGTGCCTAAGACTTTTGCATAGTACTGTTTATTAATTCTGAACAGTTGGAATTCTGAAGCTTAATATAAACTCACTCTGTGATTTGTAATAGGAGACTCAATGCTTTTTTTTCATTGCTTTAGTTTTGTCCTATTTGGTATGCATTAACTGAAACCATGAACAGTCCATACAGTGCTCAAACGTTGTATTAATGTCTGTTTGTATTCTGATCTTATTAATTTATTTGTTATTCTGAAAAATGTATCCTGAATAATCTTCAACTAGAAAATATGTTTTAAAAAAAAGCCAAATGCAACTCTTTTGCAAATGTCATGTGTCTCACAAATTAATTTTCGTACATTTTTTGATAGGGCATTTTACCTTTGGAATATTTAAACAACAGTGATCAGTTTAAAGCTGAATGCATGCTGACAAATGCCTTGCAAGTACTGGAACAATTTAAGGTACAAAAATCATTATTTTTAGTTAGCATTCTTAAAGGATTTAGTGTTACATTAAGCTTAATGGGTTGCCTCTAATGTGTGCCTTAGACACCCCCATTCTTTCTGGATACTTTAATTCATGTTGATGAGCTGAAATTATGAAAATCAATATCACTTAATTTCAATTTCTGCAGAACTTGGAAGGTAACCAGTCATTTGTTCCTTGGTCAAAATGACTGGTGGACTGGAATTAACTAATAGATCTGTGTGCATACTTTATGTTGGGTCAGCAAAGTAGAAATAACATGCATGCTTTTTCCTGCCCAATACTCAGATCTGTTAATTTCCTTAATGCCTAAATATCTATCAGTTTTGGTCTTGAAAACATAAAGATGAGGCATTAATTGCTCTCAACTTCAAAGGTTCACAATTCTGCATGAAAAAAATACTTCTTGGTCATATGTAAAAACGCAAACATGAGGAAATCTGCAGATGCTGGAATTTCAAGCAACACACATAAAAATTGCTGGTGAAGGGTCTTGGCCCGAAACGTCGACTGTACCTCTTCCTAGAGATGCTGCCTCGCCTACTGCGTTCACCAGCAGTTTTTATGTGTGTTACATCTTAGTCAGGTGATTTGACTCTCAGCCTGAGACATTGACCCTAATATTATTCTATTCAGCTAACAGAAACAGCCACCCGGCATCATGCATGTCAAGCCACTCAAATTTTAATTTGTTTTCAGGAAGGTCTCCTGTTATTTTTAAAAACTTAAGGAAATATTGGCGTTTTGCACTTAATTTCTGTTCGTTGGTGGATACCCGCATATCTTACAAATCAGTCTAGTTATACGCTTCAGCTTTGTTCCACTCTTGGATAATTCTATCTTTCCTTGGGGAAGGAGATCGGAGCATTGTGTAGTACTCTAACCCTACCTACTTGCAGTAAGACTTACTTTTATACTCTGTGTGCCATTTGCATTTCTAATTACCTGAGCATATTAATATGCTGTGTGTTTTTTTTTTGTCCAAATGGCCCCTTAATGCCACGTTTTAAAAATATAAAGTTCTTGGTAACAACGTGCAGCAAATAATATCATTTATTATCCCCTATCATTTCAGTAGAGGGAAAAATAAATAAACCTGGTAGGATATAATGAAAAGTGTCTGCATTAAGTTGGGCTCGTTAGAGGGGATAGAAGATGGTGAATTAGCAAGCGAGACAGAGATTCAGGCAGATAAATTGACAGTGCAAGCTGCAACCTGTGGAGGAATTTAGGCAGGGTATTACTGTGTTATTATTGGGATTTTACAACCATATATTGAGTGAATGCCAGAAAATCTTTGGATGTGGAGCCATGTAGGCTGAAGGTTCTTATTTCCTTTTTCTAGGTTAAGATGACTCACAAGAAAGAGACCACTCTGTCCTTCTTGTTTAGCCCCTTCAAGTAAGTCAATTTCCTTTTTAAGGTTACTAAACCAAAGTTACTACTTCTGTTGTATGAATGATAAGAATGAACCACTTGTGGAGTGTGTCCTTCAGTTATATTTTCCATTCCACGTTCACACCATTTTGATAACATTTGGTGGCCAGCCTTAGGAGCAGGCATTCTTTATCACCAGCCATCAGTCCCATTCTTTCTGGCTCAGACACAGGATCTGCCCAGTTATTTTCCCAGTGTGTGGCGGAAATGAATAGAACTTTTGTCTGGATAGACTTTGGGCATGAGTTGCCATTTGGAGTAGGCAGGGTTGGTTGGAGGTATTGTGACAACGGAAGGGGATGAAGCCAAGAACTGAGCAGGATTTCTCTGACGGTGTAGACACTTGATGAGTATGAACAGTCAGGAAGGGGAATGGGAGGAGTAAGGCTGAACAACTGATAGATGAAGGATGTGGGCAGCAATGAAAGAGGACAATAGAATCAGTAAAGGAAGTGGTCAAGGCAGAATTAGAATCGGGTTTATTATCACTGACTTATGCCTTGAAATTTATTTTGCAACAGCAGCACAGTACAGTAAAAAAAAACTGAGCTACGTAAGAAATATCTCGAAATAAGCAGTACAAAGTGAGCAAAGGGGTTCATGGTCCATTCAGAAATCTGATAGTGGAGGTAAAGAAGCTGGTCTGAAAACATTGAGTGTGGGTCCCCAGGTTCTGTACCTCCTCTCTGATGGCAGTAATGAGAAGAGGGCATGTTCTGGGTGGTGAAGCTCCTTCATGATGCATGTTGCCTTCTTAAGGCATTGCCTTCTGAAGATGCCGCCAATAGTGGGAGGCCGGTGCCCACGATGGAGCAGGCTGAATCATTTACCCTCTGCAACATTTTCCGATCCTGTGCATTGAAGCTTCCGTAACAGGCAGTGATGCAATCAGTCAAAATGCTTTCCACAGTACATCTGTAGAAATTTGCTGAAGTCTTTGGAGACATACTAAATCTCCTCAAACTCCTAATGAAATATAGGCACTGGTGTGCCGCCTTCATAATTGTGAAAGGAACAGCTGACAATGGGAATGAAGAGGGAAGTGAATGGAAGTGTAAGGGACAGTAAAATGACTGGCAATGAATGATACATGAAATCGGAAAGAAGTTGAAAAAGGGAGAGGCTAAGAGTTATGTGAAAGTCAGCGCATTCACTGAAGTGCTAATAAGTGTGAGCCTGTTGATTGTGGGAGAGGATATCACCAGCACTCGAACTGGAGAGGCAAGATTAGCTGGTTGACTTGGTGTCAGAGTGGGAGTGCGGTTGTGAATGCTAGGCCCTTTAGAATAGATGGAAGATCAGCTTGACTGAGCTGGAAGGGGAGAAATGTGGCAGACTTAATTTGAGTATTAACTAGGTGATTTGAAAGTGAAATCATATTTGCAACACAAAGTTAGAGGTTGGAATGAGTCGAGTATCTCTTTGAACCTTGTAGGATGGAGCCACTAGAATATGGGAATAATAATTTGTAAGGTAATGATTTGGTTGCCATATTTCAAAATGCAAATATCATACTGTTTTGTTTTATGTTTGGAATTATGAAGTCAGCAAGTTTTAAGATTATTATTGAAATGCTGCTCAGTTTTATATCTTCTGGTATTTGTATTCCCCATTTTTGGAACAAATAAATGAACTGGCTAAATTCCGTAATCCATTTAATTGTTAGGTTTCATTTGCCAGAGCTCAAGTAGTCACTTTTTAATGCTGTCAGCTATTCTATTTTATACCTAGTTTCTTAGTTATGCTTATTAACATTGTTATATACTCAGTGGCCACTTTATTAGGTACACCTGCTCACCTCTTTAGTGCAAGTATCTAATCAGCTAATTATGTGGCAGCAACTTAATGCATAAAAACATTCAGACATGGTCAAGAGGTTCAGTTGTTGTTCAGACCAAACAGCAGAATGGAGAAGAAATGTCATCTCAGTGAGTTTGACTGCGGAACGATTGTAAGTGCCAGTCGGAGTGATTTAACTGTCATAGAACTTGCTGATCTCCTGGGATTTTCACACACACTGGGTTCCAAAGTTTACAGAGAATGATGAGGAAAAACAAAAAAAAACATCCAATTAGTGACAGTTCTGTGTGCGAAAATCTCTTGTTAATGTGAGAGGTCAGAGGAGAATGGCTAGTCTGGTTCAAGCTGACAGGAAGGCAACAGTAACTCAAAAAAAAACATGTATTACAACAGTGGCTTGCAGAAAAGCATCTCTGAGTGCACAATAGACAATAGGTGCAGGAGTAGGCCATTCAGCCCTTCGAGCCAGCACTGCCATTCACTGTGATCATGGCTGATCATCCACAATCAGTACCCTTTTCCTGCCTTCTCCCCATATCCCTTGACTCTGCTATCTTTAAGAGCTCTATCTAACTGTTTCTTGAAAGAATCCAGAGAATTGGCCTCCAATGCCTTCTGAGGCAGAGCATTCCACAGAACCACAACCCTCTGTGTGAAAAAGTTTTTCCTCAACTCTGTTCTAAATTGTCTACCCCTTATTCTTAAACTGTGGCCTCTGGTTCTGGACTCCCCCAACATCGGGAACATGTTTCCTGCCTCCAGCGTGTCCAATCCCTTAATAATCTTACATGTTTCAATCAGATCCCCACTCATCCTTCTAAATTCCAGTGTATACAAGCCCAGTCGCTCCAATCTTTCAACATATGACAGTCCCGCCATCCTGGGAATTAACCTCGTGAACCTACGCTGCACTCCCTCAATAGCTAGAATGTCCTTCCTCAAATTTGGAGACCAAAACTGTACATAATATTCCATGTGTGGTCTCACCAGGGCCCTGTACAACTGCAGAAGGACCCCTTTGTTCCTGTACTCAACTGCCCTTGTTATGAATGTCAACATGCCATTAGCTTTCTTCACTGCCTGCTGTACCTGCATGCTTACTTTCAGTGATTGATGAACAAGGACACCTAGATCTCGTTGTACTTCCCCTTTTCCTAACTTGACACCGCACAACGCGTCGAACCTTGAAGTGGATGGGCTACGGCAGTGGAAGGCCACACAGATGCACTCAGTAGCCATTTTACAGGGGGTAACTAATAAAGTGGCCACTGGGTGGATATCTGCTAATCAAAAATTGGTTT